>NC_141062.1:17004719-17177219 GCF_041138505.1 Cibotium barometz
AGAATGATCCCTAATTGGATCATTAATCCATAATGGATTGAATCATCAATATCCATGAAATACATAAACTAAAATCATAGAAAAAAAAGCCATTAATTTGGCCTCAAGCATAGATTAATCTTGGATTAAGGAAAAGATTTATGAAAAGCTTCATTTGGATTGAGAATGGATCATGAGTATGACCATTTCTTGAGTGAGAGAGAGAAATTACATAAAAACCATTAGAATTAAGCATAAATAAAAATTTATGTAATTCTTAACTATCATTAATCAATTAACTTCAATAGCATTCATCAAATTATGTAACTCTTCACTACCATTCATCAATTAACTTCAATAGCATTCAAAAACCATTCCAATTAAGCTTCTCAAGCTTGAGAGGGGTTGAGAAGAGAGAAACATTGAGAAATTATAGAAAATGATCAAAATTCACTAATTACCTTACAAATTTCTTGATTCTTTATTCACGGTAGAGGCCCCCAACCAATCAATTGGTTAAGTATGTTGATGGAGCCACCAATGGGGATTGAAGAAAGAGGGAAGCTCCAAAAACTAGTGAATTATTAATGAATTCACAGTTCTTGGCTTAGGTGGAGTAGAGTAACGATGCATAAATACTATATATTTTTCAACAAGGGGGAGGCTTCTATTTATAGGAAAAATTGAGCTCCTAACCAAACAAACTGATTCTAAAATTTTCCAAATCAGTTTGGTCAATTTTTGACCATTTTTAGGTCAGTTAAGCTAACTTTTTGGAACTAGACTTGAATGAGGAGAGAGGAGAGATGAAATATCTCAATTTTTATGAGTTTAAAACTCATTCAAGAATGTGAAATATGCACCTCCTTTAAAGAGCCTCCCTTCCTTACATATGTGTCAAAATGGAATCATTATACCAAAATATCTCATATTTTTAATATTGCTCATAGTTTTTTACTAATAAACCTTGTACATTTTCAACTCTTCATCTTATGTGAAATATGCACCTCCTTTAAAGAACTCCTCTTCCTTACATATGTGTCAAAATGGAATCATTATACCCAAAATATCTTATATTTTTAATATTGCTCATAGTTTTTTACTAATAAACCTTGTACATTTTCAACTCTTCATCTTATGTGAGTATTTACTCATTTTTGGATACCCAAAATATCTCATATTTTTAATATTGCTCATAGTTTTTTACTAATAAACCTTGTACATTTTCAACTCTTCATCTTATGTGAGCATTTACTCATTTTTGGGTATCTTCTTTTTCAAATTGGATTTATCTCCTCCCTACACATGGATTGATGCCATTGGCCCATAGGAACCTTAATTGGACCATAATCCAAAAATTTCTGAAAATCTAGACCCTTAGGCTAAGGTCCTTTATACCCATTTCCAATTAATTCCAATTGCACATTGGAAAGTTCTTTTTGAATTTCTGTTTCAGGGAAACTTATTTTAATAAGATGAGATAATTTTCTATCCAAAAATATTAAAAATCTGAATATTCTCTCTCTAGAATATTTTCTCTCTCTAGGTTAAAACAGTTAAAAACAAGTCTTTTATATTTCTGAAGAGGGATTGATTACAGGGGAAGATGCTGGACATTTTGAGAGGCTGGGGAGGAATCTTACATTCTCTCCCACTTAAAAAACGCGACATGCCCTCATCTCGCAAACTGGGGGTAATTTCGCAAGATGCACAAGTATAAGACTGAGAGAAATTTTTTAATTAAGATTAATCACCAATTAAAAAAGTCTCAAAGAGAGTAAGGGTCAAGACAAGAATAAGATTTAAACTTTATTCATTCTTGGAACATATACAGTAAAGATAGAAGAACTCTTTACACTTTCATAAGCCCGTCCATCATATGATCACAAAAGCAGCACTCACAAGCTGCGCACGTATAAGGTAACTCATCTATGGAAATAATTCTGTTGGTTATTGCCGCACCTATCTCAGTGGTATGAGGTGATCTAACAAAAGGACCTCTGAGAGGCAAGCCAAAAACGGGGTAAAGGCATATCTTTTGATGAGGAAGAAAACACGCCAGTAAGAAGACCCGCTCAGAAAACCCAAGATGTCTTGATCTCATGACGTAGTAGTATCGGGGACCCAAACCCAAGGCTTCAATAACCATGGCCAAGCGGACATTGTTACGAAAGTGCTGCTGACCCCAGGGTGTTACCCTAGTTATGTCTTGATAGGTCTGCCATTTGGTCTGAGCTACAGACGTTCCCAAGTGAGGAAAAAGTGAGCGCTCATACTATTCTATAAAATCTTTCTTCACAGACTCACTTGCGTCTTGAAGGTGAGAAATCATCATGGATAAAACTAATTCCTGTTGCCAAGCCATGAAGGAGATTAAGAAGAAGGGAGATCGATGGAAGTAAGATTACTGTGAGCGACAAGTAAAAGTTACGACTTATATAAAGGAAGGAGCTAGCGTAACTTAGAAGCCAACGGTATCTTGCCACTGAAGTTTTTTCGTCTTTCCATGATTTGGGTTTGGCACATTTTTCTATAGAAGGCATTAAGAACTTTGAGATGAAGAAATAAAAGAAGTTCGTAGGCTAAGTCACATACTTTCTTTGGTCCACAATATCTAGGGGATAACTACTTATACTCCCCTAGAGATAAAGAAACTCTTTTGGTCCGTATTCAAATGAAGACTATAACTGCTTCTTTGAATTCTCTGATTGTCCTCTTCTTATCTGTATATTGTCTCTGTCGATTCCTGGGCAGCGTTTATATCTTTATAAATTGCCTGCATCTGTTGCTCTAAGTCGCCAAGCATTTAACTGGTCATCTCGACCCTAATCAATGGGTCGGACCTAGTTAATGGAGTTAAGAAATCTTGTCCGAGAGACGGACCCTGATTAGATTGGTATGAAGGAATTGGTCTCTGAATTTGGGTTCTAGACTTCCCTGTGCCCTTTTCATGGTAGGAGTCGGGCAGTCTTTTAACTGATGGTCAAAACCTTAGCATCCAAAACACCGGTTCTCACTTCTGAATTCATCGTTCTGAATCTTTAAAACAGGTGGGCTCCTGAGAAGGTATTTTGGTAAAGGGTCTTTCCTTTTTAAACAGAATCTTTCTTTTATTTAGAGAGGGAATAATTATAAGATTCTTACTCCTGTATACCTCGAAGGCTGGGGGAGAAATCTTACATTCTACCCCACTTAAAAAGTGCGAGATGTCCTTATCTCGCAAAGTAGAGGACAACTCTTTTTCTTAAGATCCAATTTATTCTGGGGTTCCTTATATTCAGGTCAACCCAACAGAATACGAGGATAAATATCCCTTATATAGAACTCAATAACAATTCATTCAGATCATATCATTCATATCTTTAACACGATAATGGTCCATTAGACCGAAAAATTTTCTTCTGAACATTCCTCCACGGGTGTAAGATTCCTCCCCCAACCCCTTTTTGATGTCTAGTATATTCCCCTGTAATCAATTCCTTTTCTAAAATATAAGAGACCTTGTTTGTGGCTGTTTTAACCTAGAGAGAGAAAATATTCTAGAGAGAGAATATTCAGATTATGAATATTTTTGGATAGAAAAATAACTCATCTTATTAAAATAAGTTTCCCTGAAACAGAAATTCAAAAAGAAATTTCCAATGTGCAATTGGAATTAATTGGAAATAGGTATAAAGAACCTTAGTCTAAGGGCCTAGATTTTCAGAAATCTTTAGACTATGGTCCAATTAAGGTTTCTATGGGCCAATAGCATCAATCCATGTGTAGGGAGGAGATAAATCCAAATTGTAAAAGAAGATACCCAAAAATGAGTAAATGCTCACATAAGATGAAGAGTTGAAAATGTACAAGGTTTATTAGTAAATAAACTCATATGTAAGGAAGAGGAGTTCTTTAAAGGAGGTGCATATTTCACATAAGATGAAGAGTTGAAAATGTACAAGGTTTATTAGTAAATAAACACATATGTAAGGAAGGGGAGTTCTTTAAAGGAGGTGCATATTTCACATAAGATGAAGAGTTGAAAATGTACAAGGCTTATTAGTAAAAAAACTATGACACATATGTAAGGAAGAGGAGTTCTTTAAAGGAGGTGCATATTTCACATAAGATGAAGAGTTGAAAATGTACAAGGTTTATTAGAAAAAAAAACTATGACACATATGTAAGGAAGAGGAGTTCTTTAAAGGAGGTGCACATTTCACATAAGATGAAGAGTTGAAAATGTACAAGGTTTATTAGTAAAAAAACTATGAGCAATAAAATTTTGACACATATGTAAGGAAGGGGAATTCTTTAAAGGAGGTGCATATTTCACATGCTTGAATGAGTTTTAAACTCAAAAATAATGTGATATTTTTATCTCTCATCTCTCTTGAACCAAACCAAATCAAAATGGAACCAAACCGAATCAAAAAGTAACCAAACTAGGTCCAAATCTAGTCCAAATTCAACCAAACTGACTTGGAAAATTCTAGAATCAGTTTGTTTGGTTAGGAGCTCAAATTTTCCTATAAATAGAAGCCTCCCCTTGTTGAAAAAAATATAATGTCTTATGCATTGTTACTCTACTCCACCTAAGCCAAAATATAGTCTCTTATGCTTTGTTACTCTACTCCACCTAAGCCAAAATATATAGTCTCTTATGCTTTGTTACTCTACTCCACCTAAGCCAAATTAGATAGTCTCTTATGCTTTGTTACTCTACTCCACCTAAGCCAAATTAGATAGAGTCTTATGCTTTGTTACTCTACTCCACCTAAGCCAAATTAGATAGTGTCTTATGCTTTGTTACTCTACTCCATCTAAGCCAAAATATATAGTGTCTTATGCTATGTTACTCTACCTAAGCCAAGAACTGTGAATTCTTTAATAATTCACTAGTTTTTGATACTTCTCTCTTTCTTCAATCTCCATTGGTGGCTCCATCAACATACTAAACCAATTGATTGGTTGGGGGCCTCTACCGTGAATAAAGAATCAAGCAAATTATAAGGTAAGTACATTGAATTTTTTATCTTTTCTATAATTACTCAATGATTCTCTCTTCTCAACCCCTCTCAAGCTTGAGAAGCTTAATTGGTATGGTTTTTTAATTGCTATGGAAGTTAATTTCCATTTATGTTTAAATTCTAATGGTTTTTATGTAATTTCTCTCTCTCACTCAAGAAATGGTCATACTCATGACCCATTCTCAATCCAAATGAAGCTTTTCATAAAGCCTTTCCTTAATCCAAGATTAAGCTATGCTTGAGGCCAAATTAATGGCTTTTTGCTATGCTTTTAGTTTATGCACATTGATGATTCAATCCATTATGGATTGATGACCCAATTAGAGACCATTCTAATTGTTTTCTTAATGATCCAATTAGAGACCATTATGGATTGATGATCCAATTAGAGACCATTCTAATTGTTTTCTTAATGATCCAATTAGAGACCATTATGGATTGATGATCCAATTAGAGACCATTCTAATTATTTCTTTAATAATGAGCTTTATCCCTTAGAAAAAAAAATCGAGATTTATCAGTCATAGTAGCGGAGCTATGGCAAAATTTTTATAGAAATTACGCATAAAATAAATTCATTCAAAGCATAAAAAGAGGAATTCCTACCATATTCTAGGAACTATCATCCTAGATTAAATAAAAGAATATTATTATGCATGGAGATATGGATGTTTGCATGTAGATGTAGAGGTATGGATGTGAGTGTGAATGTGGAGGTGGATGTATGCATGGAGATGTGGATGTATGCATGTAGAAATAGATGTGTAGATGAGGATGTAAATGGAGATGTGGATGGATGCATGTAGATGTAGATGTATAGATGTAGATGAGAATGGAGATATGGATGTATACATGTAGATGTAGATGTATAGATGTAGATGTGGATGTGGAGGTGGATGGATATATGTAGATGTAGATGTATAAATATAGATGTGGATGTATACATGTAGATGTAGATGTATAGATGTAGATGTGGAAGTGGAGGTGGATGGATGCATGTAGATGTAGATGTATAGATGTAGATGTAGATACGAATGGAGATGTGGATGTATGCATGTAGATGTAGGTGTATAGATGTAGATGTGGATGTAGAGGTGGATGTATGCATGTAGATGTAGATGTATAGATGTGGATGTGAATGTGGAGGTAGATGTATGCATATAGATGTAGATGGATGGAGGTGAATGTGAATGTGGATGTAGATGTATGCATAGAGATGTAGATGTATGTATGTAGATGTGAATGTACGCATATAGATGTAGATGTATGGATGTGAATATGCGATATGTGATGTGAGGGAATCTGAAGTGATGAGATAGAAATGATGTGATGGGATGAGTATACATATAAATGGAATATGGAATAAGTAATGTAGATTGATGAGGGATAGTGTGGCAAAATGAAAGTTAAAATAGAAATTGTATTGTAAACTGTTTGTAAATGCTGTTTGTAAATGCTGTCTGTAAATGATTGTTTTATGTCAAGAATGCTGGGGGGAGCATTTTGAGCGTCTTGTGATTAAGGTCGTGATGAGAAAGTTGCAACTGCTGACGGGGAGTCAATGAAGGACGTCTCGCGTAGCAAGGTCGGCCGAGGTCTTGACCAGCCTCGGTGCGATTAAAATGGTGAGCTTCCGGTACGGTGGATGAGGGGCCAAGGAAGCGGCCTATGCGTGAAGCGCTAGGTTACCTGCGAAGGATCCTAGAGGGTGCTGACCATACGGTGCTCGGGCTCTGGGTTGCCTAGGATACCCACGCGTGCGTCGAGGAAGATATTGGAACAGAGTTGGAGTTGTTTTCTGAAATCGAGCATGGATCTGGTTGATTGACCTTGCTGGTCTTCAATGGATGAGTCCATGGCTCCTTATATGGATCTGTTGGTTGATCTTGCTGATCTTCAACGAGAGTCCATCTTGTTAAGTGATTATATTGCCAAGTATTATGGGCTAGGAACTATCGAAACGGCTCCTGAGCGTTCTAGTTGCCAATGATGCCATAGATACTCTGATGAAGGAATGATGGGAAATTAAGAATCAATTGGATAAATTGGAAGATGGTGATCAATGATACTATGGTTTTATTAAAGGATTGTTTTAAACTGGTTGAATCTGGTTGAAAAAAGGCAATTTCATATTGGGTGTGTGAGTGGTGTGACTAGTTTTATTTTGCATGAACATCCGGCTAGGGGGCCTTGGAACTCTTTTCCTTGGTACCCGGGACAAAACCTAACCAAATTTTTAATTGGATCCCATCACTACAGTGGTTGGGCGGTTGGCTAACCCATGGGATCGGATGGGGTTAGGCTGGACTGATGGATCCGTAAATCGAGACTCAAACTTTTGTTTTTACGATAGAAAAAAAAAAATAAAAATCCCGGACAGTAACTGTTCTATGGATAGGAATCAACGGCTGTGCCTCTTGAATGGGGAAAAAAGCGTTGATCCCAATGATCCAAGTGCAAGTTTCTTCCTTGAACTGACTAAGTATCTTATAGATGTAATCGGATCATCTCGATCAGAAATGATCTTGACTACGTTAGAGTAAAAAGTTATCCTGGTGGAATCGCCCGTGCTTTCCGGTAAAGGAAGTTTTTCCGGGTTCGGTTTTGGAACAACCGACGGATTAGTCTCTTATCCGGATATCCGTGGGCGAGGCCCCGAGTGTGGGACCCCTGTCCCACGCGAGAAGCGCTACTTCCGCTGCCAGTACCCCGAATCCGTTGCTCGGTGGGAACAGGGATCTTACAGTTGGTATCAGAGCCTTTGGTTAATAAAGATCACCTGAGAAGACAAATAGGTCAAAAATTTATCAAGAAACACAAAAAGGTTATAATTGTGTGATATAATTCATACAATTTGATATTCAAACTGAAACTCGTAATTTGGTAATTGGGTCTTTAGATGGAAGTACCGCAATTATATAGAATCCCTGACTTGCTTGAGGCCTAGACATGATAGTATTTACCTTATAATTCCAAGGGCCGTGACTACCCGTATATACCGAGAGTATACTGCAGCTCTTTACTGACAGTATATACGAGTAAATCTAAGACTTGAAATTATAAGCGTTAATGCTATCTAGATGATGATTTCGAATGTGATTGATATGATTTTTAATTCTGTTTGAGAATTGATGAATTGATTTGGATGCTGATTGAAAATGCTGATTGAAAAATGTTGATTTTTAAAAATTAGTTGAAATATAATGAAACCTCAATGAGGGGGAATGGGACGAGTCCATGTGATGATATTCATAACTAGAAAGATGATAACGAATTCAGCAAATCACTATGAGATTAGTGGGTTGTGCTGTCAAATTGCTACTGTTAATACTTGACCGGTAGATCGAGTTAAGGGATGTCAAATTGAGAACTTACTTGACTGAAATTTCCGTGGAGGAATGTTCCGAAGGAAACTTTGCGGTCTAATGGACCATTATCATGTTAAAGATATGAATGATATAATCTGAATGAATTGTTATTTAATGATGAGTTCTATATAAGGGATATTTATCCCAGTGTTCTGTTGGGTTGACTAGAATATAAGGAACCCCAGAATAAAATTGGATCTTAAGAAAAAGAGCTGTCCTCTACCTTGCGAGATGAGGACATCTCGCACTTTTTAAGTGGGGTAGAATGTAAGATTCCTCCCCAACCTTCGAGGTATACTGGAGTAAGAATCTTCCTTTCTGATCTTATAATTATTCCCTCTCTAAAATAAAAGAAAGTTTCTGTTTAAAAAAGGAATACCCTTTTCCTAAAATACTTCTCAGGAGTCACGCCTAATTTAAGGATTTAGAACAATGAGTTTAGAAGTGAGAATCGGTGTTTTGGATACCAAGGTTTTGATTTTCATTCGAGTACGACCCAAAAGAAGTTCTTTATCTCTTGGGGAGTATAAGAAGTTATCCCCCAGATATTGTGACCCTTATACCTGAATTTAATGAAAGTAGGTGACTTAACCTACAAGTTTCTTTTATCTCCTCATCTCAAAATTCTTAATGCCTTCTATAGAAAAATGTGTCAAACTCAAATCATGGAAAGACGGTAAAACTTCAGTGGTAAGTTACCGTTGGCTTCTAGGTTACGCTAGCTCCTTCCTTTATATAAGTCGTAACTTTTACTTGTCGCTCACAGTAATCTTACTCCCATCAATCTCCTTTCTTTCTTAATCTCCTTCATGGCTTGGCAACAGGAATTAGTTTTATCCCTGATGATTTCTCACCTTCAAGACGCAAGAGAGTCTGTGAAGAAAGACTTTATAGAACAGTATGAGCGCTCACTTTTTCCTCACCTAGGAACTTCTGTAGCGCAGACCAAATGGCGGACCTATCAAAACATAACTAGGGTAACACCCTGGGGTCAGCAACACTTTCGTAACAATGTCCGCTTGGCCATGGTTATTGAAGCTTTGGGTTTGGGTCCGCGATACTACTGCGTCATGAGATCAAGGCATCGTGGGTTTTCTGAGCGGGTCTTCTTACTGGCATGTTTTCTTCCTCATGAGAAGATATGCCTTTACCCCGTTTTTGGCTTGCCTCTCAGAGGTCTTTTTGTTAGATCACCTCATACCACTGAGATAGGTGCGGTAATAACCAGCAGAATCATTCCCATAGATGAGTTACCCTATACTTGTGCAGCTTGTGAGGACTGCTTTTGTGACCATATGATGGACGGGCTTATGGAAGTGTAAAGAGTTCTTCTATCTTTACTGTATAAGTCCCGTGAATGAATAAAGTTTAAATCTTGTTCTTATTTTGAATCTTGCTCTCTTTAATACTTTTCTTGGTGGTTAATCGTGATTAAAATTTTTCTCTAAGTCTCATATTCGTGCATCTTGCGAAATTATTCCAAGTTGCGAGATGAGGACATCTCGCGTTTTTTAAGTGGGGTAGAATGTAAGATTCCTCCCCCAACCCCTTTTTGATGTCTAGTATATTCCCCTGTAATCAATTCCTTTTCTAAAATATAAGAGACCTTGTTTGTGGCTGTTTTAACCTAGAGAGAGAAAATATTCTAGAGAGAGAATATTCAGATTATGAATATTTTTGGATAGAAAAATAACTCATCTTATTAAAATAAGTTTCCCTGAAACAGAAATTCAAAAAGAAATTTCCAATGTGCAATTGGAATTAATTGGAAATAGGTATAAAGAACCTTAGTCTAAGGGCCTAGATTTTCAGAAATCTTTAGACTATGGTCCAATTAAGGTTTCTATGGGCCAATAGCATCAATCCATGTGTAGGGAGGAGATAAATCCAAATTGTAAAAGAAGATACCCAAAAATGAGTAAATGCTCACATAAGATGAAGAGTTGAAAATGTACAAGGTTTATTAGTAAATAAACTCATATGTAAGGAAGAGGAGTTCTTTAAAGGAGGTGCATATTTCACATAAGATGAAGAGTTGAAAATGTACAAGGTTTATTAGTAAATAAACACATATGTAAGGAAGGGGAGTTCTTTAAAGGAGGTGCATATTTCACATAAGATGAAGAGTTGAAAATGTACAAGGCTTATTAGTAAAAAAACTATGACACATATGTAAGGAAGAGGAGTTCTTTAAAGGAGGTGCATATTTCACATAAGATGAAGAGTTGAAAATGTACAAGGTTTATTAGAAAAAAAAACTATGACACATATGTAAGGAAGAGGAGTTCTTTAAAGGAGGTGCACATTTCACATAAGATGAAGAGTTGAAAATGTACAAGGTTTATTAGTAAAAAAACTATGAGCAATAAAATTTTGACACATATGTAAGGAAGGGGAATTCTTTAAAGGAGGTGCATATTTCACATGCTTGAATGAGTTTTAAACTCAAAAATAATGTGATATTTTTATCTCTCATCTCTCTTGAACCAAACCAAATCAAAATGGAACCAAACCGAATCAAAAAGTAACCAAACTAGGTCCAAATCTAGTCCAAATTCAACCAAACTGACTTGGAAAATTCTAGAATCAGTTTGTTTGGTTAGGAGCTCAAATTTTCCTATAAATAGAAGCCTCCCCTTGTTGAAAAAAATATAATGTCTTATGCATTGTTACTCTACTCCACCTAAGCCAAAATATAGTCTCTTATGCTTTGTTACTCTACTCCACCTAAGCCAAAATATATAGTCTCTTATGCTTTGTTACTCTACTCCACCTAAGCCAAATTAGATAGTCTCTTATGCTTTGTTACTCTACTCCACCTAAGCCAAATTAGATAGAGTCTTATGCTTTGTTACTCTACTCCACCTAAGCCAAATTAGATAGTGTCTTATGCTTTGTTACTCTACTCCATCTAAGCCAAAATATATAGTGTCTTATGCTATGTTACTCTACCTAAGCCAAGAACTGTGAATTCTTTAATAATTCACTAGTTTTTGATACTTCTCTCTTTCTTCAATCTCCATTGGTGGCTCCATCAACATACTAAACCAATTGATTGGTTGGGGGCCTCTACCGTGAATAAAGAATCAAGCAAATTATAAGGTAAGTACATTGAATTTTTTATCTTTTCTATAATTACTCAATGATTCTCTCTTCTCAACCCCTCTCAAGCTTGAGAAGCTTAATTGGTATGGTTTTTTAATTGCTATGGAAGTTAATTTCCATTTATGTTTAAATTCTAATGGTTTTTATGTAATTTCTCTCTCTCACTCAAGAAATGGTCATACTCATGACCCATTCTCAATCCAAATGAAGCTTTTCATAAAGCCTTTCCTTAATCCAAGATTAAGCTATGCTTGAGGCCAAATTAATGGCTTTTTGCTATGCTTTTAGTTTATGCACATTGATGATTCAATCCATTATGGATTGATGACCCAATTAGAGACCATTCTAATTGTTTTCTTAATGATCCAATTAGAGACCATTATGGATTGATGATCCAATTAGAGACCATTCTAATTGTTTTCTTAATGATCCAATTAGAGACCATTATGGATTGATGATCCAATTAGAGACCATTCTAATTATTTCTTTAATAATGAGCTTTATCCCTTAGAAAAAAAAATCGAGATTTATCAGTCATAGTAGCGGAGCTATGGCAAAATTTTTATAGAAATTACGCATAAAATAAATTCATTCAAAGCATAAAAAGAGGAATTCCTACCATATTCTAGGAACTATCATCCTAGATTAAATAAAAGAATATTATTATGCATGGAGATATGGATGTTTGCATGTAGATGTAGAGGTATGGATGTGAGTGTGAATGTGGAGGTGGATGTATGCATGGAGATGTGGATGTATGCATGTAGAAATAGATGTGTAGATGAGGATGTAAATGGAGATGTGGATGGATGCATGTAGATGTAGATGTATAGATGTAGATGAGAATGGAGATATGGATGTATACATGTAGATGTAGATGTATAGATGTAGATGTGGATGTGGAGGTGGATGGATATATGTAGATGTAGATGTATAAATATAGATGTGGATGTATACATGTAGATGTAGATGTATAGATGTAGATGTGGAAGTGGAGGTGGATGGATGCATGTAGATGTAGATGTATAGATGTAGATGTAGATACGAATGGAGATGTGGATGTATGCATGTAGATGTAGGTGTATAGATGTAGATGTGGATGTAGAGGTGGATGTATGCATGTAGATGTAGATGTATAGATGTGGATGTGAATGTGGAGGTAGATGTATGCATATAGATGTAGATGGATGGAGGTGAATGTGAATGTGGATGTAGATGTATGCATAGAGATGTAGATGTATGTATGTAGATGTGAATGTACGCATATAGATGTAGATGTATGGATGTGAATATGCGATATGTGATGTGAGGGAATCTGAAGTGATGAGATAGAAATGATGTGATGGGATGAGTATACATATAAATGGAATATGGAATAAGTAATGCAGATTGATGAGGGATAGTGTGGCAAAATGAAAGTTAAAATAGAAATTGTATTGTAAACTGTTTGTAAATGCTGTTTGTAAATGCTGTCTGTAAATGATTGTTTTATGTCAAGAATGCTGGGGGGAGCATTTTGACCGTCTTGTGATTAAGGTCGTGATGAGAAAGTTGCAACTGCTGACGGGGAGTCAATGAAGGACGTCTCGCGTAGCAAGGTCGGCCGAGGTCTTGACCAGCCTCGGTGCGATTAAAATGGTGAGCTTCCGGTACGGTGGATGAGGGGCCAAGGAAGCGGCCTATGCGTGAAGCGCTAGGTTACCTGCGAAGGATCCTAGAGGGTGCTGACCATACGGTGCTCGGGCTCTGGGTTGCCTAGGATACCCACGCGTGCGTCGAGGAAGATATTGGAACAGAGTTGGAGTTGTTTTCTGAAATCGAGCATGGATCTGGTTGATTGACCTTGCTGGTCTTCAATGGATGAGTCCATGGCTCCTTATATGGATCTGTTGGTTGATCTTGCTGATCTTCAACGAGAGTCCATCTTGTTAAGTGATTATATTGCCAAGTATTATGGGCTAGGAACTATCGAAACGGCTCCTGAGCGTTCTAGTTGCCAATGATGCCATAGATACTCTGATGAAGGAATGATGGGAAATTAAGAATCAATTGGATAAATTGGAAGATGGTGATCAATGATACTATGGTTTTATTAAAGGATTGTTTTAAACTGGTTGAATCTGGTTGAAAAAAGGCAATTTCATATTGGGTGTGTGAGTGGTGTGACTAGTTTTATTTTGCATGAACATCCGGCTAGGGGGCCTTGGAACTCTTTTCCTTGGTACCCGGGACAAAACCTAACCAAATTTTTAATTGGATCCCATCACTACAGTGGTTGGGCGGTTGGCTAACCCATGGGATCGGATGGGGTTAGGCTGGACTGATGGATCCGTAAATCGAGACTCAAACTTTTGTTTTTACGATAGAAAAAAAAAAAAAATCCCGGACAGTAACTGTTCTATGGATAGGAATCAACGGCTGTGCCTCTTGAATGGGGAAAAAAGCGTTGATCCCAATGATCCAAGTGCAAGTTTCTTCCTTGAACTGACTAAGTATCTTATAGATGTAATCGGATCATCTCGATCAGAAATGATCTTGACTACGTTAGAGTAAAAAGTTATCCTGGTGGAATCGCCCGTGCTTTCCGGTAAAGGAAGTTTTTCCGGGTTCGGTTTTGGAACAACCGACGGATTAGTCTCTTATCCGGATATCCGTGGGCGAGGCCCCGAGTGTGGGACCCCTGTCCCACGCGAGAAGCGCTACTTCCGCTGCCAGTACCCCGAATCCGTTGCTCGGTGGGAACAGGGATCTTACAACGGGAATTTCAGTTAAGTAAGTTCTCAATTTGACATCCCTTAATTTGATCATCCCTTTCAAGTATTAACAGTAGCAATTTGACAGCACAATCCACTAATCTCATAGTGATTTGCTGAAATCATTATCATCATTTATCATCACAGGGACTATTCATCCGCATTGTGGTTTTGCTTAGGTTATTATATTTTAACTAAATTTCAGAAATCATCATTTTTCAATCAGAATTTCAATCAATTCATCAGTTCCCAAACAGAACTAAAAATCATATCAACCACATTCGAATTCATCAACTGGATAGCATTAATGCTTATAATTTCAAGTCTTAGATTTACTCGTATATATTGCCGGTAAAGAGCTGCAGTTATACCCTCGGTATATACGGATAATCATGATACTCAAAACTATAAGGTAAATACCATCATGTCTAGGTCTCAAGCAAGTCAGGATTCTATACAATTGCGGTACTTCCAATTGAAGTCCTAATTACTAATTTACGAATTTCAGTTTGAATAACAAATTCTATGAGTTATATCACACAATTACAACCTTTTTGTGCGTCTTGATAAATTTTTGACATAATTGGCTCCTCAGTTGATCTTATTGGAGATCTATGACATAAGTCTGATAAACAGATTTTTCTTTATCCAATCGTCCGTAAACAATCACTTAAATAACAGGAAAAACATTTGTATATTTATATACAAGTTGCAATAAATACATAGAGTGGCTCGGCTCCAAAATTCAAAATCTCCTCGAGAGACGCATAAGACGACGGTACTGGGCCATAGTCATGCCCTGTTATATAATTTCTCTAATTGCGAAGAGAGCTATTATTTTCTCCTTAGGGATAAATCGAGTGAAGAGTCTATAAACTCGGCAAGCAAGTCTGAAATTTTGAGGCGTTGAAAGATATAGAATGACACCACGCGTCATTTTCAGCTTCATCAAAATCATGGCCAATGAGAGGTTCTGCCTCAGCATTGCACGCCGGTTGCAAGAGGCGTGGATATATAGCCCTGCAAACCACTTATGCTGTTGTCTCTCCACTAGGTTAGGAAAATATAATTCCTCAAAATGGCGTGCGAGTCTTGCTCGGCTTGTTCGTGTTGAAGCGGAAGAGATGAGATGCTCGAAGGCAAATGCAATCATATCTTGAGGCTGGGTGAGGTCGGGAATACCAGATAAATGGGGAACTTCCATCTATAAAAATAATTTCTTTGATTAAAATTTCTTCATTAAAGAAGCTTACGGAATGAAAATACATTATGAAAATGCTGTTTCTGAATTCTTATTACCAATTTCAGATAAGAATTTAATTATCTTTATTAGCTTTCAATTTTGCTCTGATACCAACTGTGAGATCCCTGTTCCCACCGCGCAACGGATTCGGGGTACTAGCAGCGGAAGTAGCACATCGTGCGCGGGTAGGGGTCTCACACTCGGGGCCTCGCCCACGGATATCCTGTTCCCACCGCGCAACGGATTCGGGGTACTAGCAGCGGAAGTAGCACATCGTGCGCGGGTAGGGGTCTCACACTCGGGGCCTCGCCCACGAGGCCCCGAGTGTGAGACCCCTACCCGCGCACGATGTGCTACTTCCGCTGCTAGTACCCCGAATCCATTGCGCGGTGGGAACAGGGATCTCACAGTTGGTATCAGAGCAGGTTTTGAAAGCTAATAAAGATAATTAAATTCTTATCTGAAATTGGTAATAAGAATTTAGAAACAGCATTTTCATAATGTATTTTCATTCCGTAAGCTTCTTTAATGAAGAAATTTTAATCAAAGAAATTGTTTTTATAGATGAAAGTTTCCCATTTATCTGGTATTCCCGACCTCACCCAGTCTCAAGATATGATAGCATCTCATCTCTTCTGCTTCGACACGAACAAGCCGAGCAAGACTCGCACGCCATTTCGAGGAATTATATTTTCCTAACCTAGTGGAGAGACAACAGCATAAGTGGTTTGCAGGGCTATATATCCATACCTCTTACAACCGGCGTGCAATGCTGAGGCAGAACCTCTCATTGGCCATGATTTTGATAAAGCTGAAAATGACGCGTGGTGTCATTCTATATCTTTCAACGCCTCAAAATTTCAGACTTGCTTGTCGAGTTTATAGACTCCTTAGTCGATTTATCCCTAAGGAGAAAATAATAGCTCCCTTCACAGTTAGAGAACTTATGTAACAGGGCATGACTATGGCCCAGTACGGTCCTCTTATATGTCTTTCGAGAAGATTTTGAACTCAGAGCCGAGTTGCTCTATGTACATATTGCAACTTTTATATAAATAAAGAAACGTTTTTCGGTTAAAAAATTCCTATTGGATAAATGATTGTTTATGGGCGAACAATCTGCTGCTGATAAAGAAAGAAAAAAAAAATCTGTTATCGAACATATGTCATAGATCTCCATTAAGATCTTGTCTTGTATAAGAAATTGTTTTCCGAACTCTTAAGTCTTAGGATCTCGTGAATAATATCAAAATAAAAATTTAATAATATATAAATTTTGGCAGAATCATGAGACGAGGAAACCGTGGTCATCAGCCAGACCCTGTCTCTGAAGATGACGAGCTTGACCTTGATGTTCGCAAGGCTCTTCATAGATCTCAGCCAGGACCCTTCAAAGGAGAAGGGGAGAACCTGGGTGAGGCTGTGGAGAAATGGGTGGAAGCCTTGGAAGAGTATTTTGACATCACAGGATACAATCATCAGAGTAATTGGCTAATAAAGATTAACTGAGAAGCCAAATATGTCAAAAATTTATCAAGAAACACAAAAAGGTTATAATTGTGTGATATAATTCATACAATTTGATATTCAAACTGAAAAATTCGTAATTTAGTAATTGGGTTTCCAGATGGAAGTACCGCAATTGTATGGAACCCTAACTTGCTTGAGGCCTAGAATGATGGTATCTATCTTATAGTTCCAAGTATCATGACTACCCGTATATACCGAGAGTATAACTGCAGCTCTTTACTGACAGTATATATGAGTAAATCTAAGACTTGAAATTATAAGCGTTAATGCTATCCAGATGATGATTTCAAATATGGTTGATATGATTTTTAATTCTGTTTGAGAATTGATGAATTGATTTGGATTCTGATTGAAAAATGATGATTTTTGAAATTTAGTTGAAATATTATAACCTGAGCGAAACCACAATGAGGATGAATGGGACGAGTCTCTGTGATGATACTCATAACTAGAATGATGATAATGATTTCAGCAAATCACTATGAGATTAGTGGATTGTGCTGTCAAATTGCTACTGTTAACACTTGTCACGGTAGATCAAGTTAAGGGATGACAAATTGATAACTTACTTAACTAAAATTCCCGTGGAGGAATATTCAGAAGGAAATTTTTCGGTCTAATGGACCATTATCGTAGGAATGATATGATCTAAATGAATTATTATTTAATGATGAGTTCTATATAAGGAATATTTATCCAGTATTCTGTTGGGTTAACCAGAATATAAGGAAACCCAGAATAAATTGGATCTTAATAAAAAGAGTTGTCCTCTACTTTGCGAGATGAGAACATCTCGCACCTTTTTAAGTGGGGTAGAAGTTGTAAGATTCCTCCCCCCAACCTTCGAGGTATATAGGAGCAAGAATCTCCCTTTCTGATCTTCAAATTATTCCCTCTCTAAAATAAAAGAAAGATTCTGTTTAAAAAGGGAAGACACTTTCCCCAGAATACCTTATCAGGAGCCCACCTGTTTTAAGAATTCAGAACAATGAGTTCAGAAGTGAGAACCGGTGTTTTGGATACCAAGGTTTTGGTCATCAGTTAAAAGACTGCCCGACTCCTACCATGAAAAGGGCACAGGGAAGTCTAGAACCCAAATTCAGAGACCAATTCCTTCATACCAATCTAATCAGGGTCCGTCTCGGACAAGATTGCTTAAGCTAGGTCCAACCCATTGATTAGGGTTGAGATGACCAGTCAAATGCTTGGCGACTTAGAGCAACAGATGCAGGCAATTCATAAAGATATAAACGCTGCCCAGGATCGACAGAGACAATATACAGATAAGAAGAGGACAGTCAGAGAATTCAAAGAAGCAGTTATAGTCTTCATTTGAATACGGACCAAAAGAATTTCTTTATCTCTAGGGGAGTATAAGTAGTTATCCCCCAGCTATTGTGGATCAAAGAAAGTAGGTGACTTAGCCTACGAACTTATTTTATCTCGTCATCTCAAAGTTCTTAATGCCTTCTATAGAAATTTGTGCCAAACCCAAATCATGAAAAGACGTAAAACTTCAGTGTGGCAAGTTACCGTTGGCTTCTAGGTTACGCTAACTCCTTCCTTTATATAAGTCGTAACTTTTACTTATCGCTCACAGTAATCTTACTTCCATCGATCTCCCTTCTTCTTAATCTCCTTCATGGCTTGGCAACAGGAACTAGTTTTATCCATAATGATTCCTCACCTTCAAGATGCAAGCGAGTCTGTGAAGAAAGATTTTATAGAACAGTATGAGCGCTCACTTTTTCCTCACCTAGGAACTTGTGTAGCTTAGACCAAATGGCGGACCTATCAAGACATAACTAGGGTAACACCCTGGGGTCAGCAGCACTTTCGTAACAATGTCCGCTTGGCCATGGTTATTGAAGCTTTGGGTTTGGGTCCCCGATACTACTGCGTCATGAGATCAAGGCATCTTGGGTTTTCTGAGCGGGTCTTCTTACTGGCGTGTTTTCTTCCTCATCAGAAGATATGCCTTTACCCCGTTTTTGGCTTGCCTCTGAGAGGTCCTTTTGTTAGATCACCTCATACCACTGAGATAGGTGCGGCAATAACCAACAGAATTATTTTCATAGATGAGTTACCGTATACGTGCGCAGCTTGTGAATGCTGCTTTTGTGATCATATGATGGACGGGTTTATGGAAGTGTAAAGAGTTCTTCTATCTTTACTGTATATGTTCCAAGAATGAATAAAGTTTAAATCTTATTCTTGTCTTGACTCTTACTCTTTTTGAGACTTTTTTAATTGGTGGTGGTTAATCTTAATTAAAAATTTTCTCTCAGTCTCTTACTTGTGCATCTTGCGAAATTACCCCCAGTTTGCGAGATGAGGGCATCTCGCATTTTTCAAGTGGGAGATAATGTAAGATTCCTCCCCAGCCTCTCAAAATGTCTAGCATCTTCCCCTGTAGTCAATCCCTCTTCAGAAATATAAAAGACTTGTTTCTAACTGTTTTAACCTAGAGAGAGAAAATATTCTAGAGAGAGAATGTTCAGATTTTTATTATTTTTGGATAGAAAATTATCTCATCTTATTAAAATAAGTTCCCCTGAAACAGAAATTCAAAAAAAACTTTTCAATGTGCAATTGGAATTAATTGGAAATGGGTATAAAGGACCTTAGCCTAAGGGTCTAGATTTTCAGAAATTTTTGGATTATGGTCCCATTAAGGTTCCTATGGGCCAATAGCATCAATCCATGTGTAGGGAGGAGATAAATCCAATTTTGTAAAAGAAGATACCCAAAAATGAGTAAATGCTCACATAAGATGAAGAGTTGAAAATGTACAAGGTTTATTAGTAAAAAACTATGAGCAATATTAAAAATATGAGATATTTTGGGTATAATGATTTCGTATTGACACTATGTAAGGAAGGGGAGTTCTTTAAAGGAGGTGCATATTTCACATAAGATGAAGAGTTAAAAATGTACAAGGTTTATTAGTAAAAAACTATGAGCAATATTAAAAATATGAGATATTTTAGGTATAATGATTCTATTTTGACACATATGTAAGGAAGGGGAGTTCTTTAAAGGAGGTGCATATTTCACATGCTTGAATGAGTTTTAAACTCATAAAAATTGAGATATTTCATCTCTCCTCTCTCCTCATTCAAGTCTAGTTCCAAAAAGTTAGCTTAACTGACCTAAAAATGGTCAAAAATTGACCAAACTGATTTGGAAAATTCTAGAATCAGTTTGTTTGGTTAGGAGCTCAATTTTTCCTATAAATAGAAGCCTACCCCTTGTTGAAAAATATATAGTGTTTATGCATCGTTACTCTACTCCACCTAAGCCAAGAACTGTGAATTCATTAATAATTCACTAGTTTTTGGAGCTTCCCTCTTTCTTCAATCCCCATTGGTGGCTCCATCAACATACTTAACCAATTGATTGGTTGGGGGCCTCTACCGTGAACAAAGAATCAAGCAATTTATAAGGTAATTAGTGAATATTGATCTTTTCTATAATTTCTCAATGTTTCTCTCTTCTCAACCCCTCTCAAGCTTGAGAAGCTTAATTGGTATGGTTTTTTAAATGCTATTGAAGTTAATTGGTGAATAGTAGTGAAGAGTTACATAATTTGATGAATGCTATTGAAGTTAATTAATTAATGATAGTAAGTAATTAAAATTTCTATTTATGTTTAAATTCTAATGGTTTTTATGTAATTTCTCTCTCTCACTCAAGAAATGGTCATACTCATGACCCATTCTCAATCCAAATGAAGCTTTTCCTTAACCTAAGATTAAGCTATACTTGAGGCCAAATTAATGGCTTTTTTCTATGCTTTTAGTTTATGTATATTGATGATTCAATCCATTATGGATTAATGATCCAATTAGAGATCATTTTAATTATTTCCTTAATGATAAGCTTTATCCCTTAGAAAAATTGAGATTTATCAGTCATAGCAGCGGAGCTATTGCAAAATTTTTATAAAAAGTATGCATAAAATAATTTCATTCAAAGCATAAAAAGAGGACTTCCTACCATATTCTAGGAATTATCATCCTAGATTAATTGAAAGAATTTCATTATAATCATGGAGAAATTAAATTTTAATATTATGCATAAAGGATAAGTTTTTATATCAAAAGTGTTATTTTTACCCATTTTATTTCATGCATAGAAGTATGCATAATGGATAAATTTTTATATCAAAAGTGTTATTTTTACCATTTTTATTTTCATGCATAGAAGTATGCATAATGGATAAATTTTTATATCAAAAGTGTTACTTTTATCATTTTTACTTTCATGCATAGAAGTATGCATAATGGATAAAATTTTTATATCAAAAGTGTTATTTTTACCATTTTTATTTTCATGCATAAAAGTATGCATAATGGATAAATTTTATATCAAAAGTGTTACTTTTATCATTTTTATTTTCATGCATAGAAGTATGCATAAAGGATAAATTTTTATATCAAAAGTGTTATTTTTACCATTTTTATTTTCATGCATAGAAGTATGCATAATGGATAAATTTTATATCAAAAGTGTTACTTTTATCATTTTTATTTTCATGCATAGAAGTATGCATAAAGGATAAATTTTTATGTCAAAAGTGTTACTTTTATCATTTTTATTTCATGCATAGAAGTATGCATAATGGATAAAATTTTATATCAAAAGTGTTACTTTTATCATATTTGAATTTCATGCATAAAGGTATGCATAAAAGTTGATTATTTTATTATAAAAGTGTGACTTTTATCATAATTGAATTTCATGCATAAAGGTATGCATAAAAGTTGATTATTTTATTATAAAAGTGTGACTTTTATCATAATTGAATTTCATGCATAGAGGTATGCATAAAAGTTGATTATTTTATTGTAAGAGTGTTACTTTTATCATATTGGATTTCATGCATAGAGGTATGCATAAAAGATATTCTTTTTATACTAAAAGTGTGATTTTCATCATAAATGGATTTTATGCATAACTTAGATGCATAAGAGAAATTATTTTATTCTAAAAGTGTAATTCCTACCAAATTGAATTTAACATAAGAAGATGCATTAAAGTTTGATTTTTAATTCAAAATGTCATTCTCATCTTAATTGAATTTATGCATAGGAAGATGCATAAAAGAATAAGATTTCAATTCAAAAGCGTTATTCTCATCCAAATTGAATTTATGCATAGGAAGATGCATAAAAGATGGATTTTTAAATCAAAAATGTCAATTCTCATCCAAATTGAATTTATGCATGGGAAGATGCATAAAGATTGAATTTTAATTCAAAAGTGTTATTTTCATTTACAATAAAATTATGCATAGGAAGATGCATAAAGGATTGATTTTTAATTCGAAAGTGTTAGTCTCCTTAAATCAAATTTATGCATAAATAAAAATGTAGAGAAATCTTATATCAATTATAAGAATTCTCTTGTATTCTATAAAAAGATATGAAATGTGATAAGACGTGATAAGAGGTGTATGAGATGTGATAATATGTGATAAGATGCGTATGGGAAGTGATAAGATGTGATAAGATGTGATAAGAGGTGTATGAGATGTGATAAGATGTATATGAGATGTGATAGGATATGATAAGATGTATATGGAATGTGTAGAGCGAGAATGGATGAAATATGGATGTATGGATGTAGATACGGATATGTATGTATGAATGTGAATGTGGATGTGGATGTGTATGTATGAATGTGAATGTGGATGTGGATGTGGATGTATGGATATGAATGTAGATGTGGATGTATGGATGTAGATACGGATGTGGATGTATGTATGTGGAAGTGGATGTATGAATGAGGATGTGAAAATGGATGTATGCATGGATGTGTATGTAGAATAATGAATGTGAATGTGTATGGGAAATAATGTGTCGTCGATATGAGTGAATGGATGATGATGAATATATATGAATGGGATGTGGAATAAGTAATGTGGACTAAGGAGGATAAAATGGAAAAGACGAGAGTTCGATATAGAAACTGTATTTTGTGAACTGTTTGTAAATGACTGTTTTATGTCAAGAATGCTGGGGAAGCATTTTGACCGTCTTGTGGATTAGGTCATGGAGACCTAACTAATAAAGTTGCAACTGTTGACGGAGAGTCAATGGAGGACGTCTCGCGTAGCAAGGTCGGTCGAGGTCTTGACCAGCCTCGGTTCGATTCAAATGGTGAGCTTCCAGTACAGTGGATTAGGGACCAAGGAAGCGGCCTATGAGTGAAGCGCTAGGTCACCTGCGAAGGATCCTAGAGGGTGCTGACCATACGGTGCTCGGGCTCTGGGTCGCCGAAGATACCCACACGTGCATCGTGGAAGATATTGGAACAAGGAGTAAGAGTTGCTTTCTGAAACCGGGCATGGATCTGGTTGATTGACCTTGCTGGTCTTCAATGGATGAGTCCATGGCTCTTTTTATGGATCTGTTGGTTGATCTTGCTGATCTTCAACGAGAGTCCATCTTGATTTTGCCATAGATACTCTGATGAAGGAATGATGGGAAATTATGAATCAACCGGATAAATTGGAAGATTGTGATCAGTGGTACTATGGTTTCATTAAAGGATTGTTTTAAAGTTGGCTGATGCTAAGAAAAAGGCAATTTCATATTGGGTGTGTAAGTGGTGTGGCTAGTTTTATGTTTGCATGAACTTCCGGCTAGGGGACCTTGGAACTCTTTTCCTTGGTACCCGGGACAAAACCTAACCAAATTCCAAATTGGATCCCATCACTACAGTGGTTGGGCGGTTGGCTAACCCATGGGATTGGATGGGGTTAGGCTGGACTGATGGATCCATAAATCGAGACTCAACTTTTCACTACAAGGGATCGGGCTCATACTCGCGCTCCTAGCCGCTAAAAATGACTTGTGAAAAAAAGTACTGGGCCCGTGTATCAGCGCGTGTATCATCGCGGCCACAGACAGGCGTGTAAAAGCGCGTGTATAGCACCTCTCAGACGCGCTTATACACGGGTGTGTAGCCGCGTTCTTTTTACAGACGCGTTGATACATGCGGCTATACACGCTTTTTCTTATTTTAGACGCGCTGATACACGGGTGTATAGCCGCGTTCAGTTCAGTTCAGATGTCTCAGACGCGTTTATACCTACGTCTATACATGCATTTCTTTAATTTAGATGCGCTTATACACGCATAATTGCCAGTTTTGACGCATTAATACACGCGTATTTTCTAGGGTATCCGCGTATACACGCGAGTTTTAGCAGTTCTGACGCGTTTATACACGCGAACAGAGAGCAAAAAAAAAAATCTAGAGAGTGCTATTTGGTGCCTGAATACTGTTCCAGCATTCCAGCACCTAATAGCACTCTCTGGATTTTTTTTTTTGTGCATTAGACCATCCCATTATACCATCCACGAAGAACATATGCACGAGGGAGATTAAGACAAGAACGACATGAATGCATACATTGTCAATACACGATTCAAGACAGACATGAATGTAATACTATCGATCAATCAATTCAATATTACTATCAAAATTTCATACATGTATACAAGGGAGTCCATATCTCGAAGTAGCCCATGGCTTCAGTTTACAAAAAAATATATACAATCACATCCTCAATATGGAATGTGATACTATAAGTCTGAGTACTACTCAGACCCAGATGATGACTCGGTGCTCCCTCCATGCTCAGATGAGCTCACATCGGTCGGAATGTCCGATGAGTAGTGCTCACGTCCACCCTCTGCAGTGGCGGCCGGTGGATCATCAGCAGCTTGTGCCTGTTCAAGTAATATATAGTATATAAGTATATATATATGTAATTCAATAAACCAAAATCATTCATTTAGAATTTTCAAGTACCTGTCGACCGTATGGTCTCATGGCCATCTCAAACTGCGCGTCCGTAATACGTCCCTCGGCTCTGAAGATGGCCCACGTGTCACGTCTGCTATGCCGGCGAGCATACACAGTATCGTGGGTTGTGGGCTTCCTCCCCGTAACCCGTCGCTGTATCATAATCAACACAATTTGTAAGATTAAAACAATCATAGAATCAATGAATTAAGTAAACAATCAAATAAAGTGGCAAGATACTTACGAACTCTGCCTCCCATGACTCCACGCCGCCAGATCCGAAATGCGAAGATCCAATGGTCTCCATCTGGATCCGTCTCGTGCCTCCACATGCTGCCTGCTCTTCACGCCACCCTCTGCTCGTTTCTTTGCCTCCTTCCACTCGCGTTTGTGCGCAGTGGTGGCAGGTTTCTCGGCAGGATAGCCACCCGCAGCTACATTTAGCCGGTCATCGTACGCGAGTTTTTTAAGGTGAGATCTTTTATTACTTAAGATCTCCCTTATTCGCGTCCTTCCCCATACATCCGAGAATGTAGCATGTGGGGGATTGGGGTACCGACTATGTACAGCCTCTATCACCTCCCCAACTAATCGGCTATTTTGATCTTTAAATTTAATAAAACAATTTCTATATGAGTTTGATACTACCCCACGCATGTACTCCATTACCTCCCTCCCCCTCGCATCCATCACTATCCCGCCCCTATCCGTCACATCATAGCAGACCACTCTCTCCATCTCTCTCATCTCCTCCTCTTCCGAACTGTCTCCTCTAACTCTTCTCCCTCTATCTCCTCTCTCACCGCGTGCCCTACTACCTCCCCCACCTCCCCCACCTCCCCCACCAAAGCACCCGCCGCATCCTCCACTCCCACTCTTCCTACTACTGCGGGTGGAGTCACGACTGGGGGATTGTCTACGTGACGGTGGCTGTGAGCCCTGACGTGACGGTGGCTCTGAGGGAGCACGTGATGGTGGCTGCGAGGGTGTACGTGAGTGTGTCTGGGACGAGGTATGTCTCCTCGGTGGACGTGGAAGAGGAGAAGCTACATGCCGTCTCGTCGGACTCGGAGGAATAGACGGCACTGGAGTGCCCTGGATACTCGCGGTAGGGGTATAGACACCAGGCAGGGAAGGAGGGGGATGGGCATACATATACTCTGTAAGCTCAACCGGACCAGGATGGCGCCCAAAATGATTCAGCATATCCATCAGCCAATTGCTGTACGCAAATGGATCAGATGAAGAACCTGGAATATCCATAAAGAACCTGCAACAAACATCTTCATGTACATCATGGGCTGTCTCTTGACTCACACAAATATCATCATTCAAGTCAGTTGTGTTGCCTGCAAATCATGAAATCTGAAACGCCACAGTCTCGTGCAGAAACGCGTGTATACACCCATCAAAAAACGCGTGTATACACCCGTCCAGAAATGCGTGTATATCTGCATGAACAGACTCTGCAGACAGATTACACGCGCTTTTACACGCGTTTCTACACGCGACCTGCGAAATTTTTTTTTCAAAAGGACCGACCCCCGACAAAGACAGAGTGTCCTTATAAAAGGACCATTGTCGCCCCTGTCAGGATCATTCACCCAATCGTGTGCACAGAAGCAAAAGGACGGAGACAAACCCAAAGAGCAAAGAGCAAATAGCATAAACAAATCTGAGGAAAGAGACAAGGCACAGGACAAAGTGACTCACCTCTCAAAAAGTGAGTCTGCTCTGCTCCTTCTCTGCTCCCTCCTTCTCTCGTGTGTGTGCTCCTTTCTCTGCTCCCTCCTTGCTGTTGGAAGAGGCGAAAACAGGCGAAAACGCAAGCAGTGTTGATTTGTTAGTTCAAAATCTATATTTGGGGAAGGCGGGCTATTTTTAGTTTAAACATACCGTCGCGTTTATATTTGCGTTTATAAACGCGTGTATATTCGCGTGTATGATATTTTAGCTACGTTTATACACGCGTTTTGCAGAAATTACCCGCGTTAATACACGAGATTTTTAGGAAGTAGCCGCGTTAATACACGCAATTTTTAGGAAATAGCCGCGTCAATACACGCGATTTTTGTGCTTTCATTAAAAACATATTATGATTTTGTGTTTTCTGATTTGTACACAGGATGTCATCAACCTCTTCAAGCAGTTTTGGGGAAGATGAGACAATGCGTCATCGTAATCGCGATGTGTGGTTGGGACAACGGATCAAATGTATGTGTAATCGATGTCAAGGATGCATTGTACGAGCACGTCGAATTACCTTGAATCACATCTCCATGTATGGAGAATGGAATCAAACAGGTTTAGAGGTGAGTAGATGTAAATTGATGGTATTCAAATGACTCATGGTATCCAAATTAAATTAATAGAGTTGTAATATATAAACTCTAATTGAAGCAGGATGCAGTACCACACCCTAACATGGTACCCTACGCGCGACGAGAGCACGTAAAGCGTCGACGAGATGATGCTGGAGCTTCGGGATCTATTGTCAGAGATGAGTGGGAAAGGGATGACAATAGCCCTGCACCCCACGAAGTTGTGGAAGAGGAGGTGCTTGATGATATGGTGCGGAATCTTTTTAAGGATGATCCCAAAGGTATGGACGACGATGATATGGAACAAGAGCATCTTTATAAGGCTTCATCGACACCGGTGTTTGAAGGGTGCACATTCTCTGTTTTACATGCTTCACTTGAACTACTTAATATACAAACAGTTTATGGATGGAGCAATGCAAGTCTTGACGCATTGTTGAAGTAAGCATTCTAACTTACAAATTTGAATTAGTGGTTTAAGGTTTAGGATTTAAGACTAATTATAATTGATGATATTGGATGCAGGCTATTATCAAACATGCTTCCAAAGGAAAATAGACTACCCACCTCAAGAGACATAGCGAGGCGCTATGTGACATCTCTTAGAGGACTGGATTATGATAAAATACATGCATGCGTCAATGATTGCATTCTCTTTCGTGGGATGCAGAAGGAGGCTCTACATTGTCCCACTTGTGGTGAAGCAAGGTACAGAACAGATATGAAGAGTTTTGATGTACCTCGTAAAGTCTTGCGACACTTTCCTATAATTCCTCGCATCAAACACATGTTCAAGTGCAAATCCATAGCAGAGCTCATGTCATGGCATTCCTCACATCGATCGGATGATGGCATGTGGAGAATTCCCGCAGACACTCCTGCTTGGAAGCATATGAAGATGAGTGGCCCAGCTTTAAAACAGAGCCCAGAAACTTGAGACTTGGCCTGGGTATGGATGGAGTGAATCCATTTGGTTTCAAAAGCACTGCATACAGCGTGTGGCCAGTTGTGTTGGTGAATTACAACCTTCCACCATCAATGGCAATCAAGAAGGGACATCTTATGTTATCCCTTCTAATTCCAGGGAAACATAAAGTCAAGCATATGGATGTTTATCTTGAACCACTGATTGATGAGTTGGAGGAACTATGGAGAGGTGTTGCGGTGGTGGACATTAGTAGGCCTCCCTCCTCTCGACACTTCGACTTAAAAGCAGTGTTGATGTGGACAATGCATGACTTTCCAGGATACAGCGATTGTTCTGGTAAGAATTCTAATTACCTCCCTACTCTATTACTATTGGCTATATATATTAATTAGACGGTTTGACTTTATTATTCTAACTTTTATTTATATTTTAACAGGTTTGAAAACATCGGGTAAACATGCATGTCCTGTTTGTGGCCCTTCATTAGTACATGAGTATGCTGACGGTTTGTGTAAGACTATATTCGATAATCATCATCAATTTCTCCCCTCAGATCATCCTAAATATGTTGCTAGTAAGAGTAACATTCCTCCACAAACACTTCGTGCAAAAGATTGGAAGCGTATTTGGGAGTCTACAACTATTCTTCCTCCAGATGGCATGAACAGGTATAGTGATGTTTTTTCAATCTTGTTTTGTGTAGTCTCTAATTGGATTAAAGGTCACATAGAGCAATCCCTTGTGTAGGTACTCCATTTTTTTTCGGCTGCCATATTGGACCCATCTTAAGATCAACCATCTTCTTGATCCCATGCACATCTTCAAGAATGTGGGATCTGGTATTTGGGAACATATTATTGGTAAACGAGACAATGTTAGCGTACGTGAGGACTTGCGGGTCGCAGGACGTATGCGTCAAGCTTGGCCACGAGAGGTGGGTGGGCACGTTCGTCTTTCGCCTGCACCATGGATTATATCAAAGAAAGAGGAGAAGCAGGTAAAGCAGGCCATCACCACTTTGCGTACTCCCACTGGATGCATGAGATCATTGAAGGGAGCCTTTACAACCACTAAGAAAAGAGGCGTTGAGCAACTATATTGGTTGAAGTCCCACGATTGGCACAAGATGCTTCAAGTAAGTGTTTTCCAAGTCTTGTACGTACGTTGAAATTAAATTTTGTAATGCCATAAACCATAAATGTGCTCTTATGTGCGCAGTTCATACTACCTACTAGCATCGACCATTGTGCAAATAAGAGTTTAAAAAAATGTATTTATAAGATGGGCGAGCTTGTGAGGTATGTAAAACCCATGCTCAGATCACCCTTCATTATACCTTGCAAAATGAACGTGCATGAGGTATAACGTACTATTTATTTATTTTTCAGATATGTTAGTTCCAAAGCAATTCATCCAGTCACGTTGGATGATGCATGTGTTATGGCAGTGGAGATGGTTTGTCTGGTAGAGGAGACTTTTCCGCGAACCATTCTCACAAGTCAACTACATCTCATTGTGCATTTAGTGGACGAAATTGCTTTATGTGGTACTGTGCATGCACGCTGGATGCTCTTCCTAGAGCGCTTCATGAAGACCTTAAAAGACTTTGTGAGGCAAAGTGCAAGGCCTGAAGGAAGCATGGCCGAGGGTTGGTTGATATAAGAGTCTCTTGTATATATTTCAGAATTTCTTGGTCAGGTGGACAGCTCTTTGCCACGACTATGGAGCAATGAAGAGGACTTGAGGATGACCTCTATTGTGCCTCAAGGAAAAGGACAGAGTAAAGTAATTGACAGAACATTGATTGATGATCTCAATTTCACTTGTATCCTTAATAGTGATGTGATGAGCAGATGGGTTACAAGATATGAGGATGCAAAGACAAAAAGGCAAGCAGAAAGAGCTCTCTTTTGGAGGCAACATGGCTCTCGGAAGGCGTACCCTAAGCATCTAGCAACACTTCCGAATGATATCCATGTTGATTGGTTGCATGAGGAAATGGAGAGAGCAGAGAGCAACGAGGGGCTGCATATCACGGCGGAAGAATGGGAGTATGCACGAGGATGCATGTCAAAGGTACATAGAACTAATGTTTTGCATTAGTTGTAAGTGATTTGCTTTTAATATTTATTCACATTGCTTACACAAATATTGCTTCTATTTTGGTCCAGTGCACTATGTTCAATGCTATATGGTGTGAAGGCAAGCATTTTCGAACACAAAGAATTGATGAAAAGAGAAATACACAAGATTGCGGTGTCATTAGTAGCTTTGAGGGAGCTAATGGAAAAATGGATGATTATTGTGGCATAATCCAAGACATATTTATGCTGGACTTTCGTCGCTTCCTTGTGTATGTTTTGGATGTCAATGGCAAATGAACGTGGTGGAAAAAGGGCCTGATGCAACGATAAAACGCCATGCAAGTGGATATGTAACTATTGACTCTACAAAGTTCTGGCAAACAAAGAAAGATAGGCTCGTATTGCCACAACAATGTGAGCAGGTATGCATTTTTTTACTAATGTGTTTCATGTACATATATATCTAAGCTCGCGTACCCCTTGACTTTTGATATGCTAATTAATTACTGTACTGTGTGTATTTGAGTAGGTTATCTATCTACCAATGGTGCATGACATCAAATGGTGGTACGTCATCCCTATTGCACCACGTTCCAAAGTGATGTATAATACATTCACTGATATGGAGCATATGGAGGATGTAACAAGCCGCAATGAAGATGATGTCGAACATGCCATTGAAGATGTTGTGATCGATGATCAAGAAATAAGAGATGATCATGATAATGAGGATGAGCATGCCATTTCTCATGATCATGAGAATGACCCTACCATTGAGGATGATGGTGATGTTGATGAGGATGATCAGGACATCGATACCATTATCAATGGAGTACAGAATATCGATAGTGGAATAAATTTAATCGTAGCCTTACCAATTGATCAAATGGATATTGATGTTGATCGTTTGGCAAGGATGGATCTTATTGAAGATGAGATCGAACCCTAACCAATCCGTCACTGTATGTTCTAAATTGATGACATTTCTATCATCTCATATGCATGATTTATTTTTGAATATATTTCATTGTTGTAAATGCATGTAGTGGGATTGTGTAATGATGTATACTGTAATGTACTATGAGATGGTTTAAGGAAAATAGTTTTTAATTTTGTAAAGGAATTCAGTTTTTCTTCAGTTTTTCTCTGCCATGCGTGTATTAATCTGTGTATAGTAGCATGTATTTATCCGTGTATAATAGCGAGTATTAATCCGTGAATATTACCGTGTATAGATGCATGTATTACTGCGTGTATATAAACGCGTTTATACACGCGTTGATAAATGCAAACATACACGCGAACTTAAATGCTAAAATACACGCGCTCGATTCTATTCAAATAAAGGCGCGACCATACACGCGTTCGTAATTTATCGCGTGTATGAAACGCGTGTATGGCAGCATTGTCTTGTAATTTGTTATTACGATAGATAAAGTAAATCCCAGACAGTAATTGTTCTATGGATAGGAATCAACGGCTGTGCCTCTTGAATGGGGAAAAAAGCGTTGATCCCAATGATCCAACTGCAAGTTTCTTCCTTGATCCGACCAAATATCTTATAGATGCAATTGGATTAGTTTGATCAGAAATGATCTTGACTACGTTAGAGTAAAAAGTTATCTTGGTGGAATCACCCGTGCTTTCCGGTAAAGGAAGTTTTTTCGAGTTCGGTTTTGGAACAACCGACCGATTAATCTCTTATCCGGATATCCGTGGGTGAGGCCCCGAGTGTGGGACCCCTGTCCCATGCGAGAAGTGCTACTTCCGCTGCTAGTATCCCGAATCCGTTGCTCGGTGGGAACAGGAATCTTACAGTTGGTATCAGAGCCGGTTTTGAAAGCTAATAAAGATAATTAAATTCTTATCTGAAATTGGTAATAAGAATTCAGAAACAGCATTTTCATAATGTATTTTCATTCCGTAAGCTTCTTTAATGAAGAAATTTTAATCAAAGAAATTATTTTTATAGATGGAAGTTCCCCATTTATCTGGTATTCCCGACCTCACCCAGTCTCAAGATATGATTGCATTTGCCTTCGAGCATCTCATCTCTTCCGCTTCGACACGAACAAGCCGAGCAAGACTCGCACGCCACTTCGAGGAATTATATTTTCCTAACCTAGTGGAGAGACAACAGCATAAGTGGTTTGCAGGGCTATATATCCACGCCTCTTACAACCGGCGTGCAATGCTGAGGCAGAACCTCTCATTGGCCATGATTTTGATAAAGCTGAAAATGACGCGTGGTGTCATTCTATATCTTTCAACGCCTCAAAATTTCAGACTTGCTTGTCGAGTTTATAGACTCCTTAGTCGATTTATCCCTAAGGAGAAAATAATAGCTCCCTTCGCAGTTAGAGAACTTATGTAACAGGGCATGACTATGGCCCAGTACGGTCCTCTTATATGTCTTTCGAGGAGATTTTGAACTCAGAGCCGAGTTGCTCTATGTACATATTGCAACTTTTATATAAATAAAGAAACATTTTCCGGTTAAAAAATTCCTGTTGGATAAATGATTGATATGTTGCTGATAAAGAAAGAAAGAAAAAAATCTGTTATCGAACATATGTCATAGATCTCCATTAAGATCTTGTCTTGTATAAGAAATTGTTTTCCGAACTCTTACGTCTTAGGATCTCGTGAATAATATCAAAATAAAAATTTAATAATATATAAATTTTGGCAGAATCATGAGACGAGGAAACCGTGGTCGTCAGCCAGACCCTGTCTCTAAAGATGACGAGCTTGACCTTGATGTTCGCAAGGCTCTTCATAGATCTCAGCCAGGACCCTTCAAAGGAGAAGGGGAGAACCTAGGTGAGGCTGTGGAGAAATGGGTGGAAGCCTTGGAAGAGTATTTTGACGTCACAGGATACAATCATCAGAGTAATTAGCTAATAAAGATCATCTGAGAAGCCAAATATGTCAAAAATTTATCAAGAAACACAAAAAGGTTGTAATTGTGTGATATAATTCATACAATTTGATATTCAAACTGAAAAATTCGTAATTTAGTAATTGGGTTTTCAGATGGAAGTACCGCAATTGTATGGAACCCTGACTTGCTTGAGGCCTAGACATGATGGTATCTATCTTATAGTTCCAAGTATCATGACTACCCGTATATACCGAGAGTATAACTGCAGCTCTTTACTGACAATATATACGAGTAAATCTAAGACTTGAAATTATAAGCGTTAATGCTATCCAGATGATGATTTCGAATGTGGTTGATATGATTTTTAATTATGTTTGAGAATTGATGAATTGATTTGGATTCTGATTGAAAAATGATGATTTTTGAAATTTAGTTGAAATATTATAACCTGAGCGAAACCACAATGAGGATGACTGGAACGAGTCTCTGTGATGATACTCATAACTAGAATGATGATAATGATTTCAGCAAATCACTATGAGATTAGTGGATTGTGCTGTCAAATTGCTACTGTTAACAGTTGTCACGGTAGATCAAGTTAAGGGATGACAAATTGATAACTTACTTAACTGAAATTCCCGTGGAGGAATGTTCAGAAGGAAATTTTTCGGTCTAATGGACCATTATCGTAGGAATGATATGATCTAAATGAATTATGATTCAATGATGAGTTCTATATAAGGAATATTTATCCAGTATTCTGTTGGGTTGACCAGAATCTAAGGAACCCAGAATAAATTGGATCTTAAGAAAAAGAGTTGTCCTCTACTTTGCGAGATGAGAACATCTCGCACCTTTTTAAGTGGGGTAGAAGTTGTAAGATTCCTCCCCCTAACCTTCGAGGTATATAGGAGTAAGAATCTCCCTTTCTGATCTTAAAATTATTCCCTCTCTAATAAAAGAAAGATTCTGTTTAAAAAGGGAAGACACTTTCCCCAGAATACCTTATCAGGAGCCCACCTGCTTTAAGAATTCAGAACAATGAGTTCAGAAGTGAGAACCGGTGTTTTGGATGCCAAGGTTTTGGTCATCAGTTAAAAGACTGCCCAACTCCTACCATGAAAAGGGCACAGGGAAGTCTAGAACCCAAATTCAGAGACCAATTCCTTCATACCAATTCCTTCATACCAATCTAATCAGGGTCCGTCTCTCGGACAAGATTGCTTAAACTAGGTCCAATCCATTGATTAGGGTCGAGATGACCAGTCCAACCCAAATTCAGAGACCAATTCCTTCATACCAATCTAATCAGGGTCCGTCTCGGACAAGATTGCTTAAACTAGGTCCAACCCATTGATTAGGGTCGAGATGACCAGTCAAATGTTTGGCGACTTAGAGCAACAGATGTAGGCAATTCATAAACTAGGTCCAACCTATTGATTAGGGTTGAGATGACCAGTCAAATGCTTGGCGACTTAGAGCAACAGATGCAGGCAATTCGGACAACATTGCTTAAACTAGGTCCAACCCAAATTCAGAGACCAATTCCTTCATACCAATCTAATCTGTAAGATTCCTCCCCCAAACCCCCTTTTGATGTCTAGTATCTTCTTCTATAATCAATCCCTCTTCAGAAATATAAAAGACTTGTTTCTAACTGTTTTAACCTAGAGAGAGAAAATATTCTAGAGAGAGAATATTCAGATTTTGAATATTTTTGGATAGAAAAATATCTCTTATAATTCAGATGAGTTCCCCTGAAACAGAAATTCAAAAAGAATTTTCCAATGTGCAATTGGAATTAATTGGAAATAGGTATAAAGAACCTTAGTCTAAGGGTCTAGATTTTCAAAAATCTTTAGACTATGGTCCAATTAAGGTTCCTATGGGCCAATAGCATCAATCCATGTGTAGGGAAGAGATAAATCCAAATTTGTAAAAAGAAGATACCCAAAAATGAGTAAATGCTCACATAAGATGAAGAGTTGAAAATGTACAAGGTTTATTAGTAAAAAACTATGAGCAATATTAAAATGATTCCATTATGACACATATGTAAGGAAGGGGAATTCTTTAAAGGAGGTGCATATTTCACATAAGATGAAGAGTTGAAAATGTACAAGGTTTATTAGTAAAAAAAACTATGAGCAATATTAAAATGATTCCATTATGACACATATGTAAGGAAGGGGAGTTCTTTAAAGGAGGTTCATATTTCACATGCTTGAATGAGTTTTAAACTCATAAAAATTGAGATATTTCATCTCTCCTCTCTCCTCATTCAAGTCTAGTTCCAAAAAGTTAGCTTAACTGACCTAAAAATGGTCAAATATTGACCAAACTGATTTAGAAAATTCTAGAATCACTTTGTTTGGTTAGGAGCTCAATTTTTCCTATAAATAGAAGCCTCCCCCTTGTTGAAAAATAGATAGTGTTTATGCATCGTTACTCTATTCCACCTAAGCCAAGAACTGTGAATTCATTTAATAATTCACTAGTTTTTGGAGTTTCCCTCTTTCTTCAATCCCCATTAGTGGCTCCATCAACATACTTAACCAATTGATTGGTTGGGGGCCTCTACCGTGAACAAAGAATCAAGCAAGTTGTAAGGTAATTAGTGAATATTGATCTTTCTATAATTTCTCAATGTTTCTCTCTTCTCAACCCCTCTCAAGCTTGAGAAGTTTAATTGGTATGGTTTTTTTTTAATGCTATTGAAGTTTGAATAGTAGTGAAGAGTTACATAATGCTATTGAAGTTAATTTTCATTTATGTTTAAATTCTAATGATTCTTATGTAAATTCTCTCTCTCACTCAAGAAATGGTCATACTCATGACCCATTCTCAATCCAAATCAAGCTTTTCATAAAGCTTTTCCTTAACCCAAGATTAAGCTATGCTTGAGGCCAAATTAATGGCTTTTTTCTATGCTTTTAGTTTATGTATATTGATGATTCAATCCATTATAGATTAAGGATCCAATTAGAGATTATTTTAATTATTTCCTTAATGATAAGCTTTATCCCTTAGAAAAATTGAGATTTATCAGTCATAGCAGCGGAGCTATGGCAAAATTTTTATAAAAATTATGCATAAAATAATTTCATTCAAAGTATAAAAAGAGGACTTCCTACTATATTCTAGGAATTATCATCCTAGATTAATTGAAAGAATTTCATTATAATCATGGAGAAATTAAAATTTAATATCATGCATAAAGGATAAGTTTTTATATCAAAAGTGTTATTTTTACCATTTTTATTTCATGCATAGAAGTATGCATAAAGGAAAATTTTTATATCAAAAGTGTTACTTTTATCATTTTTAATTTTCATGCATAGAAGTATGCATAAAGGAAAATTTTTATATCAAAAGTGTTACTTTTATCATTTTTAATTTTCATGCATAGAAGTATGCATGAAGGAAAAATTTTTATATCAAAAGTGTTACTTTTATCATATTGGATTTCATGCATATAGGTATGCATAAAAGATATTCTTTTTATACTAAAAGTATAATTTTCCTCATAAATGGATTTTATGCTTAACTTAGATGCATAAGAGAAATTCTTTTATAATTCCCTACCAAATTGAAATCATGCATAAGAAGATGCATAAAAGATTGATTTTAATTTCGAAAGTGTTAGTCTCCTTAAATGGAATTTATGTATAAATAAATGTGTAGAGAAATCTTATATCAAATAAAAGAATTCTCTTTTTTTTTAAAAAAAGATATGAAATGTGATAAGATGTGATAAAAGGTGTATGAGATGTGATAAGAATTGATAAGATGCGTATGGAAAGTGATAGGATGTGTGATAAGAGGAGATAAGATGCTTATGAAATAAGTTAGGATGTGATAAGATGAATTAAGATGTGTATGGGGGGATGAGGTAAGAAGTGTATGTGATAGGATAAGATGTATATGGGTTGTGGTAGGGCGAGAATGGATGTGACGTAAAAGATTAGATGTGAAGGTATATGGGGTTATATAAATGGGAATGTGAAAATGGATGTATGTATGTGGATGTGTGGATATGGAGATGGGAGTGTGGATGTATGAACATGAAAATGGATATATGCATGAAGATGTATATGCATAGATGTAAATGTGGATGTAGATGTGGATGTATAGATGTGAATGGATGTGGATGTATAGATGTGAATGGAAATGTGGATGTGGATGTATGTGAATGTGGATGTAGATGTGGATGTATAGATGTGAATGTGGAATGTGGATGTGGATGTATGTATGTATGTGGATGTAGATGTGGATGTATAGATGTGAATGGGAATGGGGATGTGGATGTATGTGAATGTGAATGTAGATGTGGATGTATGTGAATGTGAATGTAGATGTGAATGTGGAATGTGGATGTATAGATGTGGATGTATGGGAATGTGGATGTGGATGTATGTGAATGTGAATGTAGATGTGGATGTATAGATGTGAATGTGGAATGTGGATGTGGATGTATGTATGTATGTGGATGTAGATGTGGATGTATGGATGTGTATGTATGAATGTGGATATGGGATGTGGATGTATAAATGAGGATGTGAAAATGGAGATAAGCATGTAGATGTGGATGCATGTATGTGAATGTGAATGTAGATGTGAATGTGGAATGTGGATGTATAGATGTGGATGTATGGGAATGTGGATGTGGATGTATGTGAATGTGAATGTAGATGTGGATGTATAGATGTGAATGTGGAATGTGGATGTGGATGTATGTATGTATGTGGATGTAGATGTGGATGTATGGATGTGTATGTATGAATGTGGATATGGGATGTGGATGTATAAATGAGGATGTGAAAATGGAGGTAAGCATGTAGATGAGGATGCATGGATGTGAATGTGGATGTGGATGTGGATGTGGATATGGATGTGTATGTATGAATGTGGATATGGGATGTGGATGTATAAATGAGGATGTGAAAATGGAGATAAGCATGTAGATGTGGATGTATGGATGTGGATGTGGATGTATGGATGTGGATGTATGGATGTGGATATGGATGTGAATATATGATATGTGATGTGAAGGAATCTGAAGTGAAGAGATGGAAAAGGAGGTGATTGGATGAGTACACATATACATGGAATGTGGAATAAGTAATGTGGATTAATGAGGGATAATGTGGAAAAATGAGAGTTAATATAGAAACTGTATTTGTAAACTGTTTGTAAATGCTGTTTGTAAATGGCTGTTTTATGTCAAGAATGCTGGGGAAGCATTTTGACCGTCTTGTGATTAAGGTCGTGGAGACCTAACTGATAAAGTTGCAACTGCTGACGGAGAGTCAATGGAGGACGTCTCGCGTAGCAAGGTCGACCGAGGTCTTGACCAGCCTCGGTTCGATTAAAATGGTGAGCTTCCGGTACGGTGGATGAGGGACCAAGGAAGCGGCCTATGAGTGAAGCGCTAGGTCACCTGCGAAGGATCCTAGAGGGTGCTGACCATACGGTGCTCGGGCTCTGGGTCGCCTAGGATACCCACGCGTGCGTCGAGGAAGATATTGGAACAAGGAGTAAGAGTTGTTTTGTGAAACCGGGCATGGATCTGGTTGACTGACCTTGCTGGTCCTCAACGGATGAGTCCATGGCTCTTTTATATGGATCTGTTGGTTGATCTTGCTGATCTTCAACGAGAGTCCATCTTGATAAGTGATTATATTGCCGAGTATTATGGGCTAGGAACTATGGAAATGGCCTCTGTGTGGACAGGTGGTGAGCGTTCTAGTTGCCAATGATGCCATAGATACTCTGATGAAGGAATGATGGGAAATTATGAATCAACTGGATAAATTGGAAGATTGTGATCAGTGGTACTATGGTTTCATTAAAGGATTGTTTTAAAGTTAGCTGATGCTAAGAAAAAGGTAATTTTCATATTGGGTGTGTAAGTGGTGTGGCTAGTTTTATGTTTGCATGAACTTCCGGCTAGGGGGCCTTGGAACTCTTTTCCTTGGTACCCGGGACAAAACCTAACCAAATTCCAAATTGGATCCCATCACTACAGTGGTTAGGCGGTTGGCTAACCCATGGGATCGGATGGGGTTAGGCTGGACTGATGGATCCGTAAATCGAGACTCAATTTCTGTTATTACGATAGATGAAGTAAGTCCCGGATAGTAATTGTTCTATGGATAAGAATCAACGGCTGTGCCTCTTGATGGGGAAAAAAGCGTTGATCCCAATGATCCAAGTGCAAGTTTCTTCCTTGATCCGACCGAGTATCTTTATAGGTGCAGTTGGATCAGCGTGATCAGTAATGATCTTGACTACGTTAGAGTAAAAAATTATCCTAGTGGAATCGCCCGTGCTTTCCGGGTAAGGGAAGTTTTTTCCGGTTTCGGTTTTGGAAAAACCGACGGATTAGTCTCTTGTCCGGATATCCGTGGACGAGGCCCCGAATGTGGGACCCCTGTCCCGTGCGAGAAGTGCTACTTCCGCTGCTAGTACCCGAATCCGTTGCACGGTGGGAACAGGGATTTCACAGTTGGTATCAGAGCGTTTGGTTAATAAAGATCAACTGAGAAGACAAATAGGTCAGAAATTTATCAAGAAACACAAAAAGGTTGTAATTGTGTGATATAATTCATACAATTTGATATTCAAACTGAAATTCGTAATTTGGTAATTGGGTCTTCAGATGGAAGTACCGCAAGTATATAGAATCCTTGACTTGCTTGAGGCCTAGACATGATGGTATTTACCTTATAATTCCAAGGGCCGTGACTATCCGTATATACCGAGAGTATAACTGCAGCTCTTTACTGACAGTATATACGAGTAAATCTAAGACTTGAAATTATAAGCGTTAATGCTATCCAGATGATGAATTTGAATGTGGTTGATATGATTTTTAATTCTGTTTGGGAACTGATGAATTGATTGGGATTCTGATTGAAAAATGATGATTTTTGAAATTTAGTTGAAATATAATAACTTGAGCAAAACCGCAATGAGGATGAATGGGACGAGTCCCTGTAATGATAAATGATGATAATGATTTCAACAAATCACTATGAGATTAGTGGATTGTGCTGTCAAAGTACTACTCTTAACACTTGACTCGGTATATCAAGTTAAGGGATGACAAATTGAAAACTTGCTTGACTGAAATTCCCGTGGAGGAATGTTCAGAAAGAAAAAATTTCGATCTGATGGACCATTATCGTGTTAAAGATATGAATGATATGATCTGAAATGAATTTATTTAATGATGAGTTCTATATAAGGGATATTTATCCCCGTATCCTGTTGGGTTGACCAGAATATAAGGAACCCTAGAATAAATTGGATCTTAAGAAAAAGAGTTGTCCTCTACTTGGCGAGATGAGGACATCTCGCACTTTTTTAAGTGGGGTAGAATATAAGATTCCTCCCCAGCCTTCGAGGCATACAGGAGTAAGAATCTCCCTTTTTGATCTTAAAATTATTCCCTCTCAAAAATAAAAGAAAGATTCTGTAAAAAAAAAAAAAAGAAGACCCTTTCCCTAGAATACTTCTCAGGAGTCACGCTGTTTTAAGGATTTAGAACAATGAGTTCAGAAGTGAAAATCGGTGTTTTGGATACCAAGGTTTTGGTCTTCATTCGAGTACGGCACAAAAGAAGTTCTTTATCTATTGGGGAGTTTAAGAAGTTATCCCCCAGATATTGTGAGCCTTATCTGACTTCAAAGAAAGTAAGTGACTTAGCTTACGAGCTTCTTTTATCTCCTCATCTCAAAGTTCTTAATGCCTTCTATAGAAAATTGTGCCAAACCCAAATCATGGAAAGACGGTAAAACTTCAGTGGCAAGCTACCGTTGGCTTCTAAGTTACGCTAGCTCCTTCCGTTATATAAGTCGTAACTTTTACTTGTCGTTCACAGTAATCTTACTTCCATCGATCTTCTTTCTTTCTTAATCTCCTTCATGGCTTGGCAACAAGAATTAGTTTTATCCATAATGATTCCTCACCTTCAAGACGCAAGTGAGTCTGTGAAGAAGGATTTTATAGAACAGTATGAGCGCTCACTTTTCCCTCACTTGGGAACTTCTGTAGCGCAGACCAAATGGCGGACCTATCAAGACATAACTAGGGTAACACCCTGGGGTCAGCAGCACTTCCGTAACAATGTCCGCTTGGCCATGGTTATTGAAGCTTTGGGTTTGGGTCCCCGATACTACTGCGTCATGAGATCAAGGCATCCTGGGTTTTCTGAGCGGGTCTTCTTACTGGCGTGTTTTCTTCCTCATGAGAAGATATGCCTTTACCCCGTTTTTGGCTTGCCTCTCAGAGGTCCTTTTGTTAGAACACCTCATACCACTGAGATAGGTGCAGCAATAACCCACAGAATCATTCCCATAGATGAGTTACCTTATACTTGTGCAGCTTGTGAGGACTGCTTTTGTGACCATATGATGGACGCGCTTATGGAAGTGTAAAGAGTTCCTCTATCTTTACTGTATAAGTTCCGAGAATGAATAAAGTTTAAATCTTGTTCGTATTTTGAATCTTGCTCTCTTTAAGACTTATCTTGGTGGTTAATCTTGATTAAAATTTTTCTCTAAGTCTCATATTCGTGAATCTTGCGAAATTATCACAAGTTGCGAGATGAGGACATCTCGCGTTTTTTAAGTGGGGTAGAATGTAAGATTCCTCCCCCAAACCCCCTTTTGATGTCTAGTATCTTCTTCTATAATCAATCCCTCTTCAGAAATATAAAAGACTTGTTTCTAACTGTTTTAATCTAGAGAGAGAAAATATTCTAGAGAGAGAATATTCAGATTTTGAATATTTTTGGATAGAAAAATATCTCTTATAATTCAGATGAGTTCCCCTGAAACAGAAATTCAAAAAGAATTTTCCAATGTGCAATTGGAATTAATTGGAAATAGGTATAAAAAACCTTAGTCTAAGGGTCTAGATTTTCAAAAATCTTTAGACTATGGTCCAATTAAGGTTCCTATGGGCCAATAGCATCAATCCATGTGTAGGGAAGAGATAAATCCAAATTTGTAAAAAGAAGATACCCAAAAATGAGTAAATGCTCACATAAGATGAAGAGTTGAAAATGTACAAGGTTTATTAGTAAAAAACTATGAGCAATATTAAAATGATTCCATTATGACACATATGTAAGGAAGGGGAATTCTTTAAAGGAGGTGCATATTTCACATAAGATGAAGAGTTGAAAATGTACAAGGTTTATTAGTAAAAAAAACTATGAGCAATATTAAAATGATTCCATTATGACACATATGTAAGGAAGGGGAGTTCTTTAAAGGAGGTTCATATTTCACATGCTTGAATGAGTTTTAAACTCATAAAAATTGAGATATTTCATCTCTCCTCTCTCCTCATTCAAGTCTAGTTCCAAAAAGTTAGCTTAACTGACCTAAAAATGGTCAAATATTGACCAAACTGATTTAGAAAATTCTAGAATCACTTTGTTTGGTTAGGAGCTCAATTTTTCCTATAAATAGAAGCCTCCCCCTTGTTGAAAAATAGATAGTGTTTATGCATCGTTACTCTATTCCACCTAAGCCAAGAACTGTGAATTCATTTAATAATTCACTAGTTTTTGGAGTTTCCCTCTTTCTTCAATCCCCATTAGTGGCTCTATCAACATACTTAACCAATTGATTGGTTGGGGGCCTCTACCGTGAACAAAGAATCAAGCAAGTTGTAAGGTAATTAGTGAATATTGATCTTTCTATAATTTCTCAATGTTTCTCTCTTCTCAACCCCTCTCAAGCTTGAGAAGTTTAATTGGTATGGTTTTTTTTTAATGCTATTGAAGTTTGAATAGTAGTGAAGAGTTACATAATGCTATTGAAGTTAATTTTCATTTATGTTTAAATTCTAATGATTCTTATGTAAATTCTCTCTCTCACTCAAGAAATGGTCATACTCATGACCCATTCTCAATCCAAATCAAGCTTTTCATAAAGCTTTTCCTTAACCCAAGATTAAGCTATGCTTGAGGCCAAATTAATGGCTTTTTTCTATGCTTTTAGTTTATGTATATTGATGATTCAATCCATTATAGATTAAGGATCCAATTAGAGATTATTTTAATTATTTCCTTAATGATAAGCTTTATCCCTTAGAAAAATTGAGATTTATCAGTCATAGCAGCGGAGCTATGGCAAAATTTTTATAAAAATTATGCATAAAATAATTTCATTCAAAGTATAAAAAGAGGACTTCCTACTATATTCTAGGAATTATCATCCTAGATTAATTGAAAGAATTTCATTATAATCATGGAGAAATTAAAATTTAATATCATGCATAAAGGATAAGTTTTTATATCAAAAGTGTTATTTTTACCATTTTTATTTCATGCATAGAAGTATGCATAAAGGAAAATTTTTATATCAAAAGTGTTACTTTTATCATTTTTAATTTTCATGCATAGAAGTATGCATAAAGGAAAATTTTTATATCAAAAGTGTTACTTTTATCATTTTTAATTTTCATGCATAGAAGAATGCATAAAGGAAAAAATTTTATATCAAAAGTGTTACTTTTATCATATTGGATTTCATGCATATAGGTATGCATAAAAGATATTCTTTTTATACTAAAAGTATAATTTTCCTCATAAATGGATTTTATGCTTAACTTAGATGCATAAGAGAAATTCTTTTATAATTCCCTACCAAATTGAAATCATGCATAAGAAGATGCATAAAAGATTGATTTTAATTTCGAAAGTGTTAGTCTCCTTAAATGGAATTTATGTATAAATAAATGTGTAGAGAAATCTTATATCAAATAAAAGAATTCTCTTTTTTTTTTTAAAAAGATATGAAATGTGATAAGATGTGATAAGAGGTGTATGAGATGTGATAAGAATTGATAAGATGCGTATGGAAAGTGATAGGATGTGTGATAAGAGGAGATAAGATGCTTATGAAATAAGTTAGGATGTGATAAGATGAATTAAGATGTGTATGGGGGGATGAGGTAAGAAGTGTATGTGATAGGATAAGATGTATATGGGTTGTGGTAGGGCGAGAATGGATGTGACGTAAAAGATTAGATGTGAAGGTATATGGGGTTATATAAATGGGAATGTGAAAATGGATGTATGTATGTGGATGTGTGGATATGGAGATGGGAGTGTGGATGTATGAACATGAAAATGGATATATGCATGAAGATGTATATGCATAGATGTAAATGTGGATGTAGATGTGGATGTATAGATGTGAATGGATGTGGATGTATAGATGTGAATGGAAATGTGGATGTGGATGTATGTGAATGTGGATGTAGATGTGGATGTATAGATGTGAATGTGGAATGTGGATGTGGATGTATGTATGTATGTGGATGTAGATGTGGATGTATAGATGTGAATCGGAATGGGGATGTGGATGTATGTGAATGTGAATGTAGATGTGGATGTATGTGAATGTGAATGTAGATGTGAATGTGGAATGTGGATGTATAGATGTGGATGTATGGGAATGTGGATGTGGATGTATGTGAATGTGAATGTAGATGTGGATGTATAGATGTGAATGTGGAATGTGGATGTGGATGTATGTATGTATGTGGATGTAGATGTGGATGTATGGATGTGAGATCCCCCTGTTCCCACCGAGCAACGGATTCGGGTACTAGCAGCGGAAGTAGCACTTCTCGCACGGGACAGGGGTCCCACATTCGGGGCCTCGTCCACGGATATCCGGACAAGAGACTAATCCGTCGGTTTTTCCAAAATCGAACCCGGAAAAAACTTCCCTTACCCGGAAAGCACGGGCGATTCCACCAGGATAATTTTTTTACTCTAACGTAGTCAAGATCATTACTGATCACGCTGATCCAACTGCACCTATAAAGATACTCGGTCGGATCAAGGAAGAAACTTGCACTTGGATCATTGGGATCAACGCTTTTTTCCCCATCAAGAGGCACAGCCGTTGATTCCTATCCATAGAACAATTACTATCCGGGACTTACTTCATCTATCGTAATAACAGAAATTGAGTCTCGGTTTACGGATCCATCAGTCCAGCCTAACCCCATCCGATTCCATGGGTTAGCCAACCGCCCAACCACTGTAGTGATGGGATCCAATTTGGAATTTGGTTAGGTTTTGTCCCGGGTACCAAGGAAAAGAGTTCCAAGGCCCCCTAGCCGGAAATTCATGCAAACATAAATCTAGTCACACCACTTACACACCCAATATGAAAATTACCTTTTTCTTAGCATCAGCTAACTTTAAAACAATCCTTTAATGAAACCATAGTACCACTGATCACAATCTTCCAATTTATCCAGTTGATTCATAATTTCCCATCATTCCTTCATCAGAGTATCTATGGCATCATTGGCAACTAGAACGCTCACCACCTGTCCACACAGAGGCCGTTTCCATAGTTCCTAGCCCATAATACTCGGCAATATAATCACTTATCAAGATGGACTCTCGTTGAAGATCAGCAAGATCAACCAACAGATCCATATAAAAGAGCCATGGACTCATCCGTTGAGGACCAGCAAGGTCAGTCAACCAGATCCATGCCCGGTTTCACAAAACAACTCTTACTCCTTGTTCCAATATCTTCCTCGACGCACGCGTGGGTATCCTGGGCGACCCAGAGCCCGAGCACCGTATGGTCAGCACCCTCTAGGATCCTTCGCAGGTGACCTAGCGCTTCACTCATAGGCCGCTTCCTTGGTCCCTCATCCACCGTACCGGAAGCTCACCATTTAAATCGAACCGAGGCTGGTCAAGACCTCGGTCGACCTTGCTACGCGAGACGTCCTCCATTGACTCTCCGTCAGCAGTTGCAACTTTAACAGTTAGGTCTTCATGACCTTAATCCACAAGATGGTCAAAATGCTTCCCCAGCATTCTTGACATAAAACAGTCATTTACAAACAGTCACAAAATACAGTTTCTAAATCAAACTCTTGTCTTTCCACATTATCACTCCTTAGTCCACATTACTTATTCCACATTCCATTCAATGTGTACTCATTCTCATCCATTTCCTCATATCGACGACACATTAATTCACATTCACATTCATACATCCACATTTACATGGATACATCCATTTTCACATCCTCATTTATACATCCACATCCCATATCCACATTCATACATACACATCCATATCCACATCCATACATCCACATTCACATCCACATTCACATTCACATCCATATTCACATCCTCATTTATACATCCACATCCACATCCATATTCACATCCATACATCCACATCTACATGCATACCTCCATTTTCACATCCTCATTTATACATCCACATCCACATCCATACATCCACATCTACATGCATACCTCCATTTTCACATCCTCATTTATACATCCTCATCCCTTATCTACATTCATACATACACATCCATATCCACATCCATACATCCACATCCACATCCACATTCATATTCACATCCATATATCCACATCTACATGCATACATCCATTATCACGTCCTCATTCATACATCCACATCCACATACATACATATATCCACATCCACATACATACATACATCCACATCCACATTCCCATTCACATCTATACATCCACATCTACATCCACATACATACATACATCCACATCCACATTCCCATTCACATCTATACATCCACATCTACATCCACATTCATATACATCCACATCCACATTCCCATTCACATCTATACATTCACATCTACATCCACATACATACATACATCCACATCCACATTCCCATTCACATCTATACATCCACATCTACATCCACATTCACATCTATGCATATACATCTTCATGCATACATCCATTTTCACATTCATACATCCACTTTCACATTCATACATCCATACTCCCATCTCCACATCCACACATCCACATACATACATCCATTTCCACATTCCCATTCATGTAACCCCATATGTCTTCACATCTAATCTTTTACATCACATCCATTCTTGCCCTATCACAACCCATATACATCCTATTCTATCACATACACTTCTTACCTCATCCCATACACATCTTATCACATCTTAATTCATCTTATCACCTCTTATCACCTCTTATACACCTCTTATCACATCCTATCACATCTCATATCTTATTTATAGAATACAAGAGAATTCTTATATTTGATATAAGATTTCTTTACACATTTACTTATGCATAAATTCCATTTAAGGAGATTAATACTTCCGAAGAAAAATCAATCTTTTATGCATCTTTCTATGCATAAATTCATGAAAATGACACTTTTGAATTAAAATTCAATCTTTTATGCATCTTCCTATGCATAAATTCAATTTAGATGAGAATGACACTTTTGAATTAAAAATTATTATTTTTTATGCATCTTCTTATGCATAAAGTCAATTTGGTAGGAATTACACTTTTAGAATAAAAGAATTTCTCTTATGCATCTAAGTTATGCATAAAATCCATTTATGATGAAAATCACACTTTTAGTATAAAAAGAATATCTTTTATGCATACCTCCATACATGAAATCCAATTATGATAAAAGTAACACTTTTATAATAAAATAATCAACTTTTATGCATACCTCTATGCATGAAATTCAATTATGATAAAAGTCACACTTTTATATAAAAATTTTCCTTTATGCATACTTCTATGCATGAAAATTAAAAATGATAAAAGTAACACTTTTGATATAAAAATTTTCCTTTATGCATACTTCTATGCATGAAAATTAAAAATGATAAAAGTAACACTTTTGATATAAAAATTTTTCTTTTATGCATACTTCTATGCATGAAAATTAAAAATGATAAAAGTAACACTTTTGATATAAAATTTTTTTTTTTGTGCATACTTCTATACATGAAATAAAAATGATAAAAGTAACACTTTTGATATAAAAATTTATCCATTATGCATACTTCTATGCATGAAAATAAAAATGATAAAAATAACACTTTTGATATAAAAATTTATCCTTTATGCATAATATTAAAATTTAATTTCTCCATGATTATAATGAAATTCTTTCAATTAATCTAGGATAATGATTCCTAGAATATGGTAGGAAGTCCTCTTTTTATGCTTTGAATGAAAATTTTTTATGCATAATTTTTATAAAAATTTTGCCATAGCTCCGCTGCTATGACTGATAAATCTCAATTTTTCTAAGGGATAAAGCTTATCATTAAGGAAATAATTAAAATGATTCTCTAATTGGATCCTTAATCCATAATGGATTGAATCATCAATATAAATAAACTAAAAGCATAAGAAAAAGCCATTAATTTGGCCTCAAGCATAGCTTAATCTTGGGTTAAGGAAAAGCTTTATGAAAAGCTTGATTTGGATTGAGAATGGGTCATGAGTATGACCATTTCTTGAGTGAGAGAGAGAATTTACATAAAAATCATTAGAATTTAAACATAAATGAAAATTAACTTCAATAGCATTGTGTAACTCTTCACTACTATTCAAACTTCAATAGCATTTAAAAAAAAACCATACCAATTAAACTTCTCAAGCTTGAGAGGGGTTGAGAAGAGAGAAACATTGAGAAATTATAGAAAGATCAATATTCACTAATTACCTTACAACTTGCTTGATTCTTTGTTCACGGTAGAGGCCCCCAACCAATCAATTGGTTAAGTATGTTGATGGAGCCACTAATAGGGATTGAAGAAAGAGGGAAGCTCCAAAAACTAGTGAATTATTAAATGAATTCACAGTTCTTGGCTTAGGTGGAGTAGAGTAACGATGCATAAACACTATATATTTTTCAACAAGGGGGAGGCTTCTATTTATAGGAAAAATTGAGCTCCTAACCAAACAAACTGATTCTAGAATTTTCCAAATCAATTTGGTCAATATTTGACCATTTTTAGGTCAGTTAAGCTAACTTTTTGGAACTAGACTTGAATGAGGAGAGAGGAGAGATGAAATATCTCAATTTTTATGAGTTTAAAACTCATTCAAGCATGTGAAATATGCACCTCCTTTAAAGAACTCCCCTTCCTTACATATGTGTCATAATGGAATCATTTTAATATTGCTCATAGTTTTTTTACTAATAAACCTTGTACATTTTCAACTCTTCATCTTATGTGAAATATGCACCTCCTTTAAAGAATTCCCCTTCCTTACATATGTGTCATAATGGAATCATTTTAATATTGCTCATAGTTTTTTACTAATAAACCTTGTACATTTTCAACTCTTCATCTTATGTGAAATATGCACCTCCTTTAAAGAATTCCCCTTCCTTACATATGTGTCATAATGGAATCATTTTAATATTGCTCATAGTTTTTTACTAATAAACCTTGTACATTTTCAACTCTTCATCTTATGTGAGCATTTAAGGGACTCCCCTTCCTTACATATGTGTCATAATAAAATCATTATTCCCAAAATATCTCATATTTTTAATATTGCTCATAGTTTTTTACTAATAAACCTTGTACATTTTCAACTCTTCACCTTATGTGAGCATTTACTCATTTTTGGGTATCTTCTTTTTTTCAAATTGGATTTATCTACTCCCTACACATGGATTGATGCTATTGGCCCATAGGAACCTTAATTGAACCATAGTCTAAAGATTTTTGAAAATCTAGACCCTTAGACTAAGGTTCTTTATACCTATTTCCAATTAATTCCAATTGCACATTGGAAAATTCTTTTTGAATTTCTGTTTCAGGGAAACTCATCTGAATTATAAGAGATATTTTTCTATCCAAAAATATTCAAAATCTGAATATTCTTTCTCTAGAATATTTTCTCTCTCTAGGCTAAAATAGTTAGAAACAAGGTCTTTATATTTCTGAAGAGGGATTGATTACAGGGGAAGATACTAGACATCAAAAAGGGGTTGGGAGAGGAATCTTACATTCTACCCCACTTAAAAAACGCGAGATGCCCTCATCTCGCAAACTGGGAGTAATTTCCCAAGATTCACGAATATGAGACTTAGAGAAAAATTTTAATCAAGATTAACCACCAAGATAAGTCTTAAAGAGAGCAAGATTCAAAATACGAACAAGATTTAAACTTTATTCATTCTCGGAACTTATACAGTAAAGATAGAGGAACTCTTTACACTTCCATAAGCCCGTCCATCATATGGTCACAAAAGCAGTCCTCACAAGCTGCACAAGTATAAGGTAACTCATCTATGGGAATGATTCTGTGGGTTATTGCTGCGCCTATCTCAGTGGTATGAGGTGTTCTAACAAAAGGACCTCTGAGAGGCAAGCCAAAAACGGGGTAAAGGCATATCTTCTCATGAGGAAGAAAACACGCCAGTAAGAAGACCCGCTCAGAAAACCCAGGATGTCTTGATCTCATGACGCAGTAGTATCGGGGACCCAAACCCAAAGCTTCAATAACCATGGCCAAGCGGACATTGTTACGGAAGTGCTGCTGACCCCAGGGTGTTACCCTAGTTATGTCTTGATAGGTCCGCCATTTGGTCTGCGCTACAGAAGTTCCCAAGTGAGGGAAAAGTGAGCGCTCATACAGTTCTATAAAATCCTTCTTCACAGACTCACTTGCGTCTTGAAGGTGAGGAATCATTATGGATAAAACTAATTCTTGTTGCCAAGCCATGAAGGAGATTAGGAAGAAAGGAGATCGATGGGAGTAAGATTATTGTGAGCGACAAGTAAAAGTTACGACTTATATAAAGGAAGGAGCTAGCGTAACTTAGAAGCCAACGGTAGCTTGCCACTGAAGTTTTACCGTCTTTCCATGATTTGGGTTTGGCACAATTTTCTATAGAAGGCATTAAGAACTTTGAGATGAGGAGATAAAAGAAGTTCGTAAGCTAAGTCACTTACTTTCTTTGAAGTCAGATAAGGCTCACAATATCTGGGGGATAACTTCTTAAACTCCCCAATAGATAAAGAACTTCTTTTGTGCCGTACTCGAATGAGACCAAAACCTTGGTATCCAAAACACCGATTTTCACTTCTGAACTCATTGTTCTGAATCCTTAAAACAGCGTGACTCTTGAGAAGTATTCTAGGGAAAGGGTCTTCCTTTTTTTAAACAGAATCTTTCTTTTATTTTTGAGAGGGAATAATTTTAAGATCAAAAAGGGAGATTCTTACTCCTGTATGCCTCGAAGGCTGGGGAGGAATCTTACATTCTACCCCACTTAAAAAAGTGTGAGATGTCCTCATCTCGCCAAGTAGAGGACAACTCTTTTTCTTAAGATCCAATTTATTCTAGGGTTCCTTATATTCTGGTCACCCAACAGAATACGGGGATAAATATCCCTTATATAGAACTCATCATTAAATAAATTCATTTCAAATCATATCATTCATATCTTTAACACGATAATGGTCCATCAGATCGAAATTTTTTCTTTCTGAACATTCCTCCACGGGAATTTCAGTCAAGTAAGTTCTCAATTTGTCATCCCTTAACTTGATCTAACGGTCAAGTGTTAACAGTAGCAATTTGACAGCACAATCCACTAATCTCATAGTGATTTGCTGAATCATTTTCATCATTTATCATTACAGGGACTCGTCCCAATCATCCACCTTGTGGTTTCGCTCAGCTTATTATATTTCAATCCATTTTCAGCGATCATCATTTTTCAATCAGAATCCAAATCAATTCATCGGTTTCCAAACAGAACTAAAAATCATATCAACCACATTCGAAATCATCATCTGGATAGCATTAACGCTTATAATTTCAAGTCTTAGATTTACTCGTATATACTGTCAGTAAAGAGCTGCAGTTATACTCTCGGTATATACGGATAGTCACGGCCCTTGGAATTATAAGGTAAATACCATCATGTCTAGGCCTCAAGCAAGTCAAGGATTCTATATAATTGCGGTACTTCCATCTGAAGACCTAATTACCAAATTACGAATTTCAATTTGAATATCAAATTGTATGAATTATATCACACAATTACAACCTTTTTGTGTTTCTTGATAAATTTCTGACCTATTTGTCTTCTCAATTGATCTTTATTAACCAAATGCTCTGATACCAACTGTGAGATCCCCCTGTTCCCACCGAGCAACGGATTCGGGTACTAGCAGCGGAAGTAGCACTTCTCGCACGGGACAGGGGTCCCACATTCGGGGCCTCGTCCACGGATATCCGGACAAGAGACTAATCCGTCGGTTTTTCCAAAATCGAACCCGGAAAAAACTTCCCTTACCCGGAAAGCACAGGCGATTCCACCAGGATAATTTTTTTACTCTAACGTAGTCAAGATCATTACTGATCACGCTGATCCAACTGCACCTATAAAGATACTCGGTCGGATCAAGGAAGAAACTTGCACTTGGATCATTGGGATCAACGCTTTTTTCCCCATCAAGAGGCACAGCCGTTGATTCCTATCCATAGAACAATTACTATCCGGGACTTACTTCATCTATCGTAATAACAGAAATTGAGTCTCGGTTTACGGATCCATCAGTCCAGCCTAACCCCATCCGATCCCATGGGTTAGCCAAGCGCCCAACCACTGTAGTGATGGGATCCAATTTGGAATTTGGTTAGGTTTTGTCCCGGGTACCAAGGAAAAGAGTTCCAAGGCCCCCTAGCCGGAAATTCATGCAAACATAAATCTAGTCACACCACTTACACACCCAATATGAAAATTACCTTTTTCTTAGCATCAGCTAACTTTAAAACAATCCTTTAATGAAACCATAGTACCACTGATCACAATCTTCCAATTTATCCAGTTGATTCATAATTTCCCATCATTCCTTCATCAGAGTATCTATGGCATCATTGGCAACTAGAACGCTCACCACCTGTCCACACAGAGGCCGTTTCCATAGTTCCTAGCCCATAATACTCGGCAATATAATCACTTATCAAGATGGACTCTCGTTGAAGATCAGCAAGATCAACCAACAGATCCATATAAAAGAGCCATGGACTCATCCGTTGAGGACCAGCAAGGTCAGTCAACCAGATCCATGCCCGGTTTCACAAAACAACTCTTACTCCTTGTTCCAATATCTTCCTCGACGCACGCGTGGGTATCCTGGGCGACCCAGAGCCCGAGCACCGTATGGTCAGCACCCTCTAGGATCCTTCGCAGGTGACCTAGCGCTTCACTCATAGGCCGCTTCCTTGGTCCCTCATCCACCGTACCGGAAGCTCACCATTTAAATCGAACCGAGGCTGGTCAAGACCTCGGTCGACCTTGCTACGCGAGACGTCCTCCATTGACTCTCCGTCAGCAGTTGCAACTTTAACAGTTAGGTCTTCATGACCTTAATCCACAAGATGGTCAAAATGCTTCCCCAGCATTCTTGACATAAAACAGTCATTTACAAACAGTCACAAAATACAGTTTCTAAATCAAACTCTTGTCTTTCCACATTATCACTCCTTAGTCCACATTACTTATTCCACATTCCATTCAATGTGTACTCATTCTCATCCATTTCCTCATATCGACGACACATTAATTCACATTCACATTCATACATCCACATTTACATGGATACATCCATTTTCACATCCTCATTTATACATCCACATCCCATATCCACATTCATACATACACATCCATATCCACATCCATACATCCACATTCACATCCACATTCACATTCACATCCATATTCACATCCTCATTTATACATCCACATCCACATCCATATTCACATCCATACATCCACATCTACATGCATACCTCCATTTTCACATCCTCATTTATACATCCACATCCACATCCATACATCCACATCTACATGCATACCTCCATTTTCACATCCTCATTTATACATCCTCATCCCTTATCTACATTCATACATACACATCCATATCCACATCCATACATCCACATCCACATCCACATTCATATTCACATCCATATATCCACATCTACATGCATACATCCATTATCACGTCCTCATTCATACATCCACATCCACATACATACATATATCCACATCCACATACATACATACATCCACATCCACATTCCCATTCACATCTATACATCCACATCTACATCCACATACATACATACATCCACATCCACATTCCCATTCACATCTATACATCCACATCTACATCCACATTCATATACATCCACATCCACATTCCCATTCACATCTATACATTCACATCTACATCCACATACATACATACATCCACATCCACATTCCCATTCACATCTATACATTCACATCTACATCCACATACATACATACATCCACATCCACATTCCCATTCACATCTATACATCCACATCTACATCCACATTCACATCTATGCATATACATCTTCATGCATACATCCATTTTCACATTCATACATCCACTTTCACATTCATACATCCATACTCCCATCTCCACATCCACACATCCACATACATACATCCATTTCCACATTCCCATTCATGTAACCCCATATGTCTTCACATCTAATCTTTTACATCACATCCATTCTTGCCCTATCACAACCCATATACATCCTATTCTATCACATACACTTCTTACCTCATCCCATACACATCTTATCACATCTTAATTCATCTTATCACCTCTTATCACCTCTTATACACCTCTTATCACATCCTATCACATCTCATATCTTATTTATAGAATACAAGAGAATTCTTATATTTGATATAAGATTTCTTTACACATTTACTTATGCATAAATTCCATTTAAGGAGATTAATACTTCCGAAGAAAAATCAATCTTTTATGCATCTTTCTATGCATAAATTCATGAAAATGACACTTTTGAATTAAAATTCAATCTTTTATGCATCTTCCTATGCATAAATTCAATTTAGATGAGAATGACACTTTTGAATTAAAAATTATTATTTTTTATGCATCTTCTTATGCATAAAGTCAATTTGGTAGGAATTACACTTTTAGAATAAAAGAATTTCTCTTATGCATCTAAGTTATGCATAAAATCCATTTATGATGAAAATCACACTTTTAGTATAAAAAGAATATCTTTTATGCATACCTCCATACATGAAATCCAATTATGATAAAAGTAACACTTTTATAATAAAATAATCAACTTTTATGCATACCTCTATGCATGAAATTCAATTATGATAAAAGTCACACTTTTATATAAAAATTTTCCTTTATGCATACTTCTATGCATGAAAATTAAAAATGATAAAAGTAACACTTTTGATATAAAAATTTTCCTTTATGCATACTTCTATGCATGAAAATTAAAAATGATAAAAGTAACACTTTTGATATAAAAATTTTTCTTTTATGCATACTTCTATGCATGAAAATTAAAAATGATAAAAGTAACACTTTTGATATAAAATTTTTTTTTTTGTGCATACTTCTATACATGAAATAAAAATGATAAAAGTAACACTTTTGATATAAAAATTTATCCATTATGCATACTTCTATGCATGAAAATAAAAATGATAAAAATAACACTTTTGATATAAAAATTTATCCTTTATGCATAATATTAAAATTCAATTTCTCCATGATTATAATGAAATTCTTTCAATTAATCTAGGATGATGATTCCTAGAATATGGTAGGAAGTCCTCTTTTTATGCTTTGAATGAAAATTTTTTATGCATAATTTTTATAAAAATTTTGCCATAGCTCCGCTGCTATGACTGATAAATCTCAATTTTTCTAAGGGATAAAGCTTATCATTAAGGAAATAATTAAAATGATTCTCTAATTGGATCCTTAATCCATAATGGATTGAATCATCAATATAAATAAACTAAAAGCATAAGAAAAAGCCATTAATTTGGCCTCAAGCATAGCTTAATCTTGGGTTAAGGAAAAGCTTTATGAAAAGCTTGATTTGGATTGAGAATGGGTCATGAGTATGACCATTTCTTGAGTGAGAGAGAGAATTTACATAAAAATCATTAGAATTTAAACATAAATGAAAATTAACTTCAATAGCATTGTGTAACTCTTCACTACTATTCAAACTTCAATAGCATTTAAAAAAAAACCATACCAATTAAACTTCTCAAGCTTGAGAGGGGTTGAGAAGAGAGAAACATTGAGAAATTATAGAAAGATCAATATTCACTAATTACCTTACAACTTGCTTGATTCTTTGTTCACGGTAGAGGCCCCCAACCAATCAATTGGTTAAGTATGTTGATGGAGCCACTAATAGGGATTGAAGAAAGAGGGAAGCTCCAAAAACTAGTGAATTATTAAATGAATTCACAGTTCTTGGCTTAGGTGGAGTAGAGTAACGATGCATAAACACTATATATTTTTCAACAAGGGGGAGGCTTCTATTTATAGGAAAAATTGAGCTCCTAACCAAACAAACTGATTCTAGAATTTTCCAAATCAATTTGGTCAATATTTGACCATTTTTAGGTCAGTTAAGCTAACTTTTTGGAACTAGACTTGAATGAGGAGAGAGGAGAGATGAAATATCTCAATTTTTATGAGTTTAAAACTCATTCAAGCATGTGAAATATGCACCTCCTTTAAAGAACTCCCCTTCCTTACATATGTGTCATAATGGAATCATTTTAATATTGCTCATAGTTTTTTTACTAATAAACCTTGTACATTTTCAACTCTTCATCTTATGTGAAATATGCACCTCCTTTAAAGAATTCCCCTTCCTTACATATGTGTCATAATGGAATCATTTTAATATTGCTCATAGTTTTTTACTAATAAACCTTGTACATTTTCAACTCTTCATCTTATGTGAAATATGCACCTCCTTTAAAGAATTCCCCTTCCTTACATATGTGTCATAATGGAATCATTTTAATATTGCTCATAGTTTTTTACTAATAAACCTTGTACATTTTCAACTCTTCATCTTATGTGAGCATTTAAGGGACTCCCCTTCCTTACATATGTGTCATAATAAAATCATTATTCCCAAAATATCTCATATTTTTAATATTGCTCATAGTTTTTTACTAATAAACCTTGTACATTTTCAACTCTTCACCTTATGTGAGCATTTACTCATTTTTGGGTATCTTCTTTTTTTCAAATTGGATTTATCTACTCCCTACACATGGATTGATGCTATTGGCCCATAGGAACCTTAATTGAACCATAGTCGAAAGATTTTTGAAAATCTAGACCCTTAGACTAAGGTTCTTTATACCTATTTCCAATTAATTCCAATTGCACATTGGAAAATTCTTTTTGAATTTCTGTTTCAGGGAAACTCATCTGAATTATAAGAGATATTTTTCTATCCAAAAATATTCAAAATCTGAATATTCTTTCTCTAGAATATTTTCTCTCTCTAGGCTAAAATAGTTAGAAACAAGGTCTTTATATTTCTGAAGAGGGATTGATTTACAGGGGAAGATACTAGACATCAAAAAGGGGTTGGGAGAGGAATCTTACAATGGATGTGTATGTATGAATGTGGATATGGGATGTGGATGTATAAATGAGGATGTGAAAATGGAGATAAGCATGTAGATGTGGATGCATGTATGTGAATGTGAATGTAGATGTGAATGTGGAATGTGGATGTATAGATGTGGATGTATGGGAATGTGGATGTGGATGTATGTGAATGTGAATGTAGATGTGGATGTATAGATGTGAATGTGGAATGTGGATGTGGATGTATGTATGTATGTGGATGTAGATGTGGATGTATGGATGTGTATGTATGAATGTGGATATGGGATGTGGATGTATAAATGAGGATGTGAAAATGGAGGTAAGCATGTAGATGAGGATGCATGGATGTGAATGTGGATGTGGATGTGGATGTGGATATGGATGTGTATGTATGAATGTGGATATGGGATGTGGATGTATAAATGAGGATGTGAAAATGGAGATAAGCATGTAGATGTGGATGTATGGATGTGAATGTGGATGTGGATGTGGATGTATGGATGTGGATATGGATGTGAATATATGATATGTGATGTGAAGGAATCTGAAGTGAAGAGATGGAAAAGGAGGTGATTGGATGAGTACACATATACATGGAATGTGGAATAAGTAATGTGGATTAATGAGGGATAATGTGGAAAAATGAGAGTTAATATAGAAACTGTATTTGTAAACTGTTTGTAAATGCTGTTTTGTAAATGGCTGTTTTATGTCAAGAATGCTGGGGAAGCATTTTGACCGTCTTGTGATTAAGGTCGTGGAGACCTAACTGATAAAGTTGCAACTGCTGACGGAGAGTCAATGGAGGACGTCTCGCGTAGCAAGGTCGACCGAGGTCTTGACCAGCCTCGGTTCGATTAAAATGGTGAGCTTCCGGTACGGTGGATGAGGACCAAGGGAAGCGGCCTATGAGTGAAGGCGCTAGGTCACCTGCGAAGGATCCTAGAGGGTGCTGACCATACGGTGCTCGGGCTCTGGGTCGCCTAGGATACCCACGCGTGCGTCGAGGAAGATATTGGAACAAGGAGTAAGAGTTGTTTTGTGAAACCGGGCATGGATCTGGTTGACTGACCTTGCTGGTCCTCAACGGATGAGTCCATGGCTCTTTTATATGGATCTGTTGGTTGATCTTGCTGATCTTCAACGAGAGTCCATCTTGATAAGTGATTATATTGCCGAGTATTATGGGCTAGGAACTATGGAAATGGCCTCTGTGTGGACAGGTGGTGAGCGTTCTAGTTGCCAATGATGCCATAGATACTCTGATGAAGGAATGATGGGAAATTATGAATCAACTGGATAAATTGGAAGATTGTGATCAGTGGTACTATGGTTTCATTAAAGGATTGTTTTAAAGTTAGCTGATGCTAAGAAAAAGGCAATTTTCATATTGGGTGTGTAAGTGGTGTGGCTAGTTTTATGTTTGCATGAACTTCCGGCTAGGGGGCCTTGGAACTCTTTTCCTTGGTACCCGGGACAAAACCTAACCAAATTCCAAATTGGATCCCATCACTACAGTGGTTGGGCGGTTGGCTAACCCATGGGATCGGATGGGGTTAGGCTGGACTGATGGATCCGTAAATCGAGACTCAATTTCTGTTATTACGATAGATGAAGTAAGTCCCGGATAGTAATTGTTCTATGGATAAGAATCAACGGCTGTGCCTCTTGATGGGGAAAAAAGCGTTGATCCCAATGATCCAAGTGCAAGTTTCTTCCTTGATCCGACCGAGTATCTTTATAGGTGCAGTTGGATCAGCGTGATCAGTAATGATCTTGACTACGTTAGAGTAAAAAATTATCCTGGTGGAATCGCCCGTGCTTTCCGGGTAAGGGAAGTTTTTTCCGGGTTCGGTTTTGGAAAAACCGACGGATTAGTCTCTTGTCCGGATATCCGTGGACGAGGCCCCGAATGTGGGACCCCTGTCCCGTGCGAGAAGTGCTACTTCCGCTGCTAGTACCCGAATCCGTTGCACGGTGGGAACAGGGATTTCACATAATCAGGGTCCGTCTCGGACAAGATTGCTTAAACTAGGTCCAACCCATTGATTAGGGTCGAGATGACCAGTCAAATGCTTGGCGACTTAGAGCAACAGATGCAGGCAATTCATAAAGATATAAACGCTGCCCAGGATTGACAGAGACAATATACAGATAAGAAGAGAACAGTCAGAGAATTCAAAGAAGCAGTTATAGTCTTCATTTGAATACGGACCAAAAGAATTTCTTTATCTCTAGGGGAGTATAAGTAGTTATCCCCCAGCTATTGTGGATCAAAGAAAGTAGGTGACTTAGCCTACGAACTTCTTTTATCTCCTCATCTCAAAGTTCTTAATGCCTTCTATAGAAATTTGTGTCAAACCCAAATCATGGAAAGATGTAAAACTTTAGTGGCAAGTTACCGTTTGCTTCTAGGTTACGCTAACTCCTTCCTTTATATAAGTCGTAACTTTTACTTATCGCTCACAGTAATCTTACTTCCATCGATCTCCCTTCTTCTTAATCTCCTTCATGGCTTAGCAACAGGAATTAGTTTTATCCATGATGATTTCTCACCTTCAAGATGCAAGTGAGTCTGTGAAGAAAGATTTTATAGAACAGTATGAGCGCTCACTTTTTCCTCACTTGGGAACATCTGTAGCTCAGACCAAATGGCGGACCTATCAAGACATAACTAGGGTAACACCTTGGGGTCAGCAGCACTTTCGTAACAATGTCCGCTTGGCCATGGTTATTGAAGCCTTGGGTTTGGGTCCCCGATACTACTGCGTCATGAGATCAAGACATCTTGGGTTTTCTGAGCGGGTCTTCTTACTGGCGTGTTTTCTTCCTCATCAGAAGATATGCCTTTACCCCGTTTTTTGGCTTGCCTCTCAGAGGTCCTTTTGTTAGATCACCTCATACCACTGAGATAGGTGCGACAATAACCAACAGAATTATTCCCATAGATGAGTTACCTTATACGTGCGCAGCTTGTGAGTGCTGCTTTTGTGCTCATATGATGGACGGGCTTATGGAAGTGTAAAGAGTTCTTCTATGTTTACTGTATATGTTCCAAGGATGAATAAAGTTTAAATCTTGTTCTTGTCTTGACCCTTACTCTTTTTGAGACTTTTTTAATTGGTGGTTAATCTTAATTAAAAATTTTCTCTCAGTCTCTTACTTGTGCATCTTGCAAAATTACCCCCAGTTTGCGAGATGAGGGCATCTCGCATTTTTCAAGTGGGAGAGAATGCAAGATTCCTCCCCAGCCTCTCAAAATGTCCAGCATCTTCCCCTGTAATCAATCCCTCTTCAGAAATATAAAAGACTTGTTTCTAACTGTTTTAACCTACAGAGAGAAAATATTCTAGAGAGAGAATGTTCAGATTTTTAATATTTTTGGATAGAAAATTATCTCATCTTATTAAAATAAGTTCCCCTAAAACAAAAATTCAAAAAGAACTTTCCAATGTGCAATTGGAATTAATTGGAAATGGGTATAAAGGACCTTAGCCTAAGGGTCTAGATTTTCAGAAATTTTTGGATTATGGTCCAATTAAGGTTCCTATGGGCCAATAGCATCAATCCATGTGTAGGGAGGAGATAAATCCAATTTTGTAAAAGAAGATACCCAAAAATGAGTAAATGCTCACATAAGATGAAGAGTTGAAAATGTACAAGCTTTATTAGTAAAAAACTATGAGCAATATTAAAAATATGAGATATTTTGGGTATAATGATTTCATATTGACACTATGTAAGGAAGGGGAGTTCTTTAAAGGAGATGCATATTTCACATAAGATAAAGAGTTGAAAATGTACAAGGTTTATTAGTAAAAAACTATGAGCAATATTAAAAATATGAGATATTTTGGACATAATGATTTCATATTGACACCATGTAAGGAAGGGGAATTCTTTAAAGGAGGTGCATATTTCACATAAGATGAAGAGTTGAAAATGTACAAGATTTATTAGTAAAAAACTATGAGCAATATTAAAAATATGAGATATTTTGGGAATAATGATTCTATTTTGACACATATGTAAGGAAGGGGAGTTCTTTAAAGGAGGTGCATATTTCACATGCTTGAATGAGTTTTAAACTCATAAAAATTGAGATATTTCATCTCTCCTCTCTCCTAATTCAAGTCTAGTTACAAAAAGTTAGCTCAACTGACCTAAAAATGGTCAAAAATTGACCAAACTGAGTTGGAAAATTCTAGAATCAGTTTGTTTGGTTAGGAGCTCAATTTTTCCTATAAATAGAATCCTCCCCTTGTTGAAAAAAAATATAGTGTTTATGCATCGTTACTCTACTCCACCTAAGCCAAGAACTGTGAATTCATTAATAACTCACTAGTTTTTGGAGCTTCCCTCTTTCTTCAATCCCCATTGGTGGCTCCATCAACATACTTAACCAATTGATTGGTTGGGGGCCTCTACCGTGAACAAAGAATCAAGAAATTTGTAAGGTAATTAGTGAATATTGATCTTTTCTATAATTTCTCAATGTTTCTCTCTTCTCAACCCCTCTCAAGCTTGAGAAGCTTAATTGGTATGGTTTTTTAAATGCTATTGAAGTTAATTGGTGAATAGTAGTGAAGAGTTACATAATTTGATGAATGCTATTGAAGTTAATTAATTAATGATAGTAAAGAATTACATTAATTTCTTTTTATGTTTAAATTCTAATGGTTTTTATGTAATTTCTCTCTCTCACTCAAGAAATGGTCATACTCACGACCCATTCTCAATCCAAATGAAGCTTTTCATAAAGCTTTTCCTTAACCCAAGATTAAGCTATACTTGAGGCCAAATTAATGGCTTTTTTCTATGCTTTTAGTTTATGTATATTGATGATTCAATCCATTATGGATTAATGATCCAATTAGAGATCATTTTAATTATTTTCTTAATGATAAGCTTTATCCCTTAGAAAAATTGAGATTTATCAGTCATAGCAGCGGAGCTATGGCAAAATTTTTATAAAAAGTATGCATAAAATAATTTCATTCAAAGCATAAAAAGAGGACTTCCTACCATATTCTAGGAATTATCATCCTAGATTAATTGAAAGAATTTCATTATAATCATGGAGAAATTGAATTTTAATATTAATATGCATAAAGGATAAGTTTTTTATATCAAAAGTGTTATTTTTACCATTTTTATTTCATGCATAGAAGTATGCATAATGGATAAATTTTTATATCAAAAGTGTTATTTTTACCATTTTTATTTTCATGCATAGAAGTATGCATAATGGATAAATTTTTATATCAAAAGTGTTACTTTTATCATTTTTTCTTTCATGCATAGAAGTATGCATAATGGATAAAATTTTTATATCAAAAGTGTTATTTTTACCATTTTTATTTTCATGCATAGAAGTATGCATAATGGATAAATTTTATATCAAAAGTGTTACTTTTATCATTTTTATTTTCATGCATAGAAGTATGCATAAAGGATAAATTTTTATATCAAAAGTGTTATTTTTACCATTTTTATTTTCATGCATAGAAGTATGCATAATGGATAAATTTTATATCAAAAGTGTTACTTTTATCATTTTTATTTTCATGCATAGAAGTATGCATAAAGGATAGATTTTTATATCAAAAGTGTTATTTTTACCATTTTTATTTTCATGCATAGAAGTATGCATAATGGATAAATTTTTATATCAAAAGTGTTACTTTTATCATTTTTATTTTCATGCATAGAAGTATGCATAAAGGATAAATTTTTATGTCAAAAGTGTTACTTTTATCATTTTTATTTCATGCATAGAAGTATGCATAATGGATAATTTTTTATATCAAAAGTATTACTTTTATCATATTTGAATTTCATGCATAAAGGTATGCATAAAAGTTGATTATTTTATTATAAAAGTGTGACTTTTATCATAATTGAATTTCATGCATAAAGGTATGCATAAAAGTTGATTATTTTATTATAAAAGTGTGACTTTTATCATAATTGAATTTCATGCATAGAGGTATGCATAAAAGTTGATTATTTTATTGTAAGAGTGTTACTTTTATCATATTGGATTTCATGCATAGAGGTATGCATAAAAGATATTCTTTTTATACTAAAAGTGTGATTTTCATCATAAATGGATTTTATGCATAACTTAGATGCATAAGAGAAATTCTTTTATTCTAAAAGTGTAATTCCTACCAAATTAAATTTATGCATAAGAAGATGCATAAAAGTTTGATTTTTAATTCAAAATGTCATTCTCATCTAAATTGAATTTATGCATAGGAAGATGCATAAAAGAATAAGATTTCTCCATGACCTTAATCCACAAGACGGTCAAAATGCTTCCCCAGCATTCTTGACATAAAACAGTCATTTACAAACAGTTCACAAAATACAGTTTCTATATCGAACTCTCGTCTTTTCCATTTTATCCTCCTTAGTCCACATTACTTATTCCACATCCCATTCATATGTATTCATCATCATCCATTCACTCATATCGACGACACATTATTTCTCATACACATTCACATTCATTATTCTACATACACATCCATGCATACATCAACTTTCCAATGTGCAATTGGAATTAATTGGAAATGGGTATAAAGGACCTTAGCCTAAGGGTCTAGATTTTTAGAAATTTTTGGATTATGGTCCAATTAAGGTTCCTATGGGCCAATAGCATCAATCCATGTGTAGAGAGGAGATAAATCCAATTTTGTAAAAGAAGATACCCAAAAATGAGTAAATGCTCACATAAGATGAAGAGTTGAAAATGTAAAAGGTTTATTAGTAAAAAACTATGAGCAATATTAAAAATATGAGATATTTTGGGTATAATGTTTTCATATTAACACTATGTAAGAAGGAAGGGGAGTTCTTTAAAGGAGGTGCATATTTCACATAAGATGAAGAGTTGAAAATGTACAAGGTTTATTAGTAAAAAACTATGAGCAATATTAAAAATCTGAATATTCTCTCTCTAGAATATTTTCTCTCTCTAGGTTAAAACAGTTAGAAACAAGTCTTTTATTTTTCTGAAGAGGGATTGATTACAGGGGAAGATGCTGGACATTTTGAGAGGCTGGGAAGGAATCTTACATTCTCTCCCACTTGAAAAATGCGAGATGCCCTCATCTCGCAAACTGGGGATAATTTTGCAAGATGCACAAGTAAGAGACTGAGAGAAAATTTTTAATTAAGATTAACCACCAATTAAAAAAAATCTCAAAGAGAGTAAGGGTCAAGACAAGAACAAGATTTAAACTTTATTCATTCTTGGAACATATACAGTATAGATAGAAGAACTCTTTACACTTCCATAAGCCCGTCCATCATATGATCACAAAAGCAGCACTCACAAGCTGCGCACGTATAAGGTAACTCATCTATGGGAATAATTCTGTTGGTTATTGCCGCACATATCTCAGTGGTATGAGGTGATCTAACAAAAGGACCTCTAAGAGGCAAACCAAAAACGGGGTAAAGGCATATCTTCTGATGAGGAAGAAAACACGCTAGTAAGAAGACCCGCTCAGAAAACCCAAGATGTCTTGATCTCATGACGCAGTAGTATCAGGGACCCAAACCCAAGGCTTCAATAACCATGGCCAAGCGGACATTGTTGCGAAAGTGCTGCTGACCCCAAGGTGTTACCCTAGTTATGTCTTGATAGGTCCGCCATTTGGTCTGAGCTACAGACATTCCCAATTGAGGAAAAAGTGAGCGCTCATACTGTTCTATAAAATCTTTCTTCACAGACTCGCTCGCATCTTGAAGGTGAGAAATCATTATGGATAAAACTAGTTCCTGTTGCCAAGCCATGAAGGAGATTAAGAAAGAAAGGAGATCAATGGGAGTAAGATTACTGTGAGCGACAAGTAAAAGTTACGATTTATATAAAGGAAGGAGTTAGCGTAACCTAGAAGCCAACGGTAACTTGCCACTGAAGTTTTATCGTCTTTCCATGATTTGGGTTTGGCACATTTTTCTATAGAAGGCATTAAGAACTTTGAGATGAGGAGATAAAAGAAGTTCGTAGGCTAAGTCACCTACTTTCTTTGATCCACAATAGTTGGGGGATAACTACTTATACTCCCCTAGAGATAAAGAAATTCTTTTGGTCCGTAATCAAATGAAGACTATAACAGCTTCTTTGAATTGTTTGACTGTCCTCTTCTTATCTGTATATTGTCTCTGTCGATCCTGGGCAGCGTTTATATCTTTATGAATTGCCTGCATCTGTTGCTCTAAGTGGGAGATTCGTACTCCTGTATACCTCGAAGGTTGGGGGGAGGAATCTTACAAACTTCTACCCCACTTAAAAAGGTGCGAGATGTCCTCATCTCGCAAAGTAGAGGACAACTCTTTTTCTTAAGATCCAATTTATTCTGGGTTCCTTAGATTCTGGTCAACCCAACAGAATACTGGGATAAATATTCCTTTTATAGAACTCATCATTAAATAATAATTCATTTCGATCATATCATTCCTACGATAATGGTCCATTAGACTGAAAAATTTCCTTCTGAACATTCCTCCACGGGAATTTCAGTTAAGTAAGTTATCAATTTGTCATCCCTTAACTTGATCTACCGTGACAAGTGTTAACAGTAGCAATTTGACAGCACAATCCACTAATCTCATAGTGATTTGTTGAAATCATTATCATCATTCTAGTTATGAGTATCATCACAGAGACTCGTCCCATTCATCCTCATTGTGGTTTCGCTCAGGTTATAATATTCCAACTAAATTTCAAAAATCATCATTTTTCAATCAGAATCCAAATCAATTCATCAATTCTCAAGCAGAATTAAAAATCATATCAACCACATTCGAAATCATCATCTGGATAGCATTAACGCTTATAATTTCAAGTCTTAGATTTACTCGTATATACTGTCAGTAAAGAGCTGCAGTTATACTCTCGGTATATACGGGTAGTCAGATACTTGGAACTATAAGATAGATAGCATCATGTCTAGGCCTCAAGCAAGTCAGGGTTCCATACAATTGCGGTACTTCCATCTGAAAACCCCAATTACGAATTTTTCAGTTTGAATATCAATTGTATGAATTATATCACACAATTACAACCTTTTTGTGTTTCTTGATAAATTTTGACATATTTGGCTTCTCAGTTGATCTTTATTAGCCAATTGCTCTGATGATTGTATCCTCTGACGTCAAAATACTCTTCCAAGGTTTCCACCCATTTCTCCACAGCCTCACCCAGGTTCTCCCCTTCTCCTTTGAAGGGTCCTGGCTGAGACCTATGAAGAGCCTTGCGAACATCAAGGTCAAGCTCGTCATCTTCAGAGACAGGGTCTGGCTGACGACCACGGTTTCCTCGTCTCATGATTCTGCCAAAATTTATATATTATTAAATTTTTATTTTGATATTATTCACGAGATCCTAAGACTTAAGAGTTCGGAAAACAATTTCTTATATAAGACAAGATCTTAATGGAGATCTATGACATATGTCCGATAACAGATTTTTTTTTCTTTATCAGCAGCAGATCGTTTGCCATAAACAATCATTTATTCAACAGGAATTTTTTAACTGAAAAACGTTTCTTTATTTATATAAAAGTTGCAATATGTACATAGAGCAACTCGGCTCTGAGTTCAAAATCTCCTCGAAAGACATATAAGAGGACCGTACTGGGCCATAGTCATGCCCTGTTACATAAGTTCTCTAACTGCGAAGGGAGCTATTATTTTCTCCTTAGGGATAAATCGACTAAGGAGTCTATAAACTCGGCAAGCAAATCTGAAATTTTGAGGCGTTGAAAGATATAGAATGACACCACGCGTCATTTTAAGCTTTATCAAAATCATGGCCAATGAGAGGTTCTGCCTCAGCATTGCACGCCGGTTATAAGAGGCGTGGATATATAGCCCTGCAAACCACTTATGCTGTTGTCTCTCCACTGGGTTAGGAAAATATAATTCCTCAAAATGGCGTGCGAGTCTTGCTCGGCTTGTTCGTGTCGAAGCGGAAGAGATGAGATGCTCGAAGGCAAATGCAATCATATCTTGAGACTGGGTGAGGTCGGGAATACCAGATAAATGGGGAACTTCCATCTATAAAAACAATTTCTTTGATTAAAATTTCTTCATTAAAGAAGCTTAAGGAATGAAAATACATTATGAAAATGCTGTTTCTGAATTCTTATTACCAATTTCAGATAAGAATTTAATTATCTTTATTAGCTTTCAAAACCTGCTCTGATACCAACTGTAAGATCCATGTCCCCACCGCACAACGGATTCGGGGTACTAGCAGCGGAAGTAGAACATCGTGCGTGGGTAGGGTCTCACACTCGGGGCCTCGCCCACGGATATCCGGACAAGAGACTAATCCGTCGGTTTGTCCAAAACCGAAACCGAAAAAACTTCCTTTACCCGGAAAGCATGGGCGATTCCACCAGGATAACTCTTTACTCTAACGTAGTCAAGATCATTACGGATCAACTGATCTGACTGCACCTTTAACGGTACTTGGTCAAATCAAGGAAGAAACTTGCACTTGGATCATTGGGATCAACGTTTTTTTCCCCATCAAGAGGCACAGCCGTTGATTCCTATCCATAGAACAATTTCTATCCGGGATTTACGTCATCTATCGTAATAATAGAAATTAAATCTCGATTTACGGATCCATCAGTCCAGCCTAACCCCATCCAGCCCATGGGTTAGCCAACCGCCCAACCACTGTAGTGATGGGATCCAATTAAGAATTTGGTTAGGTTTTGTCCCGGGTACCAGGGAAAAGAGTTCCAAGGCCCCCTAGCCGGAAGTTCATGCAAACATAAAACTAGTCACACCACTTATACACCCAATATAAAATTGCCTTTTCCTTAGCATCAACTAGCTTTAAAACAATCCTTTAATAAAACCATTATGTCACTGATGACAATCCTCAAAGTCTTTGGTTGAATCCTTATTTCCAGTCATTCATTCATTGGTATACTTATGGCATCATTGGCAACCAGAACGCTCACCACCTGTTCGCTCAGGGGCCTTTTCCATAGTTCCTAGCTCATAGTAACCGGCAATATATTCATATAATAGAATGGAATCTTCGTGGAAGATCAGCTAGATCAACCCACAAATCCATATAAAAGAGCCATGGACTCATCCGTTGAGGACCAGCAAGGTCAATCAACCAGATCCATGCACGGTTTCAGAAAACAACTCTTATTCCTTGCTCCAATATCTTCCACGATGCACGTGTGGGTATCTTCGGTGACCCAGAGCCGGAGCACCGTATGCTCAGCACCCTCTAGGATCCTTCGCTCGCAGGTGACCTAGCGCTTCACTCATAGGCCGCTTCCTTGGTCCCTAATCCACCGTACCGGAAGATCACCATTTAAATCGAACCGAGGCTGGTCAAGACCTCGGCCGACCTTGCTACGGGAGACGTCCTCCATTGACTCTCCGTCAGCAGTTGCAACTTTATCAGTTAGGTCTCCTTGACCTTAATCCACAAGATGGTCAAAATGCTTCCCCATCATTCTTGACATAAAACATTCATTTACAAACAGTTCACAAAATATAGTTTCTATAACGAACTCTCGTCTTTCCACATTATCCACTCTCGGACCACATTACTTATTCCCTATTCCATTCAATGTGTACTCATTCTCATCCATCACTCATATAGACTACACATTCACATTCATTATTCTACATACATATCCATGTTCGTACGTCCACATCATACATCCAATCTCACATTCATACATACGCATCTACATGCATACATCTATTTTCACATCCTCATTCATACATCCACATTATACATACATCCAATTTCACATTCATACATACGCATCTACATGCATACATCTATTTTCACATCCTCATTCATACATCCACATTCACATACATACATCTACATCCAAATCTACATCCATACATCCACATCCACATCTTCATTCACATTCACACCAATCTAATCAGGGTCCGTCTCGGACAAGATTGATTAAACTAGGTCCAACCCATTGATTAGGGTCGAGATGACCAGTCAAATGCTTGGCGACTTAGAGCAACAGATGCAGGCAATTCATAAAGATATAAACGCTGCCAGGATCGACAGAGACAATATACAGATAAGAAGAGGACAGTCAGAGAATTCAAAGAAGCAGTTATAGTCTTCATTTGATTACAAACCAAAAGAATTTCTTTATCTCTAGGGGAGTATAAGTAGTTATCCCCCAGCTATTGTGGATCAAAGAAAGTAGGTGACTTAGCCTACGAACTTCTTTTATCTCCTCATCTCAAAGTTCTTAATGCCTTCTATAGAAAAATGTGCCAAACCCAAATCATGGAAACACGGTAAAACTTCAGTGGCAAGTTACCGTTGGCTTCTAGGTTACGCTAACTCCTTCCTTTATATAAATCGTAACTTTTACTTGTCGCTCACAGTAATCTTACTCCCATCGATCTCCTTTCTTTCTTAATCTCCTTCATGGCTTGGCAACAGGAACTAGTTTTATCCATATTGATTCCTCACCTTCAAGATGCGAGCGAGTCTGTGAAGAAAGATTTTATAGAACAGTATGAGCGCTCACTTTTTCCTCAATTGGGAACGTCTGTAGCTCAGACCAAATGGCGGACCTATCAAGACATAACTAGGGTAACACCTTGGGGTCAGCAGCACTTTTGCAACAATGTCCGCTTGGCCATGGTTATTGAAGCCTTGGGTTTGGGTCCCCCATACTACTGCGTCATGAGATCAAGACATCTTTGGTTTTCTGAGCGGGTCTTCTTACTGGCGTGTTTTCTTCCTCATCAGAAGATATGCCTTTACCCCGTTTTTGGTTTGCCTCTCAGAGGTCCTTTTGTTAGATCACCTCATACCACTGAGATAGGTGCGGCAATAACCAACAGAATTATTCCCATAGATGAGTTACCTTATACGTGCGCAGCTTGTGAGTGCTGCTTTTGTGATCATATGATGGACGGGCTTATGGAAGTGTAAAGAGTTCTTCTATCTTTACTGTATATATTCCAAGAATGAATAAAGTTTAAATCTTGTTCTTGTCTTGACCCTTACTCTCTTTGATATTTTTTCTAATTGGTGGTTAATCTTAATTAAAAATTTTCTCTCAGTCTCTTACTTGTGCATCTTGCGAAATTACCCCCAGTTTGCGAGATGAGGGCATCTCGCATTTTTCAAGTGGGAGAGAATGTAAGATTCCTCCCCAGCCTCTCAAAATGTCCAGCATCTTCCCCTGTAATCAATCCCTCTTCAGAAAAATAAAAGACTTGTTTCTAACTGTTTTAACCTAGAGAGAGAAAATATTCTAGAGAGAGAATGTTCAGATTTTTAATATTTTTGGATAGAAAATTATCTCATCTTATTAAAATAAGTTCCCCTGAAACAGAAATTCAAAAAGAACTTTCCAATGTGCAATTGGAATTAATTGAAAATGGGTATAAAGGACCTTAGCCTAAGGGTCTAGATTTTTAGGAATTTTTGGATTATGGTCCAATTAAGGTTCCTATAGGCCAATAGCATCAATCCATGTGTAGGGAGGAGATAAATCCAATTTTGTAAAAGAAGATACCCAAAAATGAGTAAATGCTCACATAAGATGAAGAGTTGAAAATGTACACGCTTTATTAGTAAAAAACTATGAGCAATATTAAAAATATGAGATATTTTGGGTATAATGATTTCATATTGACACTATGTAAGGAAGGGGAGTTCTTTAAAGGAGGTGCATATTTCACATAAGATGAAGAGTTGAAAATGTATAAGGTTTATTAGTAAAAAACTATGAGCAATATTAAAAATATGAGATATTTTGGATATAGTGATTTCATATTGACACTATGTAAGGAAGGGGAGTTCTTTAAAGGAGGTGCATATTTCACATAAGATGAAGAGTTGAAAATGTACAAGGTTTATTAGTAAAAAACTATGAGCAATATTAAAAATATGAGATATTTTGGGTATAATGATTCTATTTTGACACATATGTAAGGAAGGGGAGTTCTTTAAAGGAGGTGCATATTTCACATGCTTGAATGAGTTTTAAACTCATAAAAATTGAGATATTTCATCTCTCCTCTCTCCTCATTCAAGTCTAGTTCCAAAAAGTTAGCTTAACTGACCTAAAAATGGTCAAAAATTGACCAAACTGATTTGGAAAATTCTAGAATCAGTTTGTTTGGTTAGGAGCTCAATTTTTCCTATAAATAGAAGCCCACCCCTTGTTGAAAAATATATAGTGTTTATGCATCGTTACTCTACTCCACCTAAGCCAAGAACTATGAATTCATTAATAATTCATTAGTTTTTGGCACTTCCCTCTTTCTTCAATCCCCATTGGTGGCTCCATCAACATACTAAACCAATTGATTGGTTGGGGGCCTCTACCGTGAACAAAGAATCAAGAAAATTGTAAGGTAAATGGTGAATTTTGATTCTTTTCTATAAATTCTCAATGTTTCTCTCTTCTCAACCCCTCTCAAGCTTGAGAAGCTTAATTGAAATGGTTTTTGAATGCTATTGAGGTTAATTGATTAATGATAGTTAGGAATTACATAAAATTGATGAATGCTATTGAAGTTAATTGATTAATGATAGTTAAGAATTATATAAATTTTCATTTATGCTTATTTCAAATGGTTTTTTATGTAATTTCTCTCTCTCACTCAAGAAATGGTCATACTCATGATCCATTCTCAATCCAAATGAAGCTTTTCATAAAGCTTTTCCTTAATCCAAGATTAATCTATGCTTGTTAATGGCTTTTTTCTATGCTTTTAGTTTATGTATATTGATGATTCAATCCATTATGGATTAACGATCCAATTAGAGTTTATTCTATTTATTTCCTTAATGATAAGCTTTATCCCTTAGAAAATTTGAGATTTATCAGTCATAGCAGCGGAGCTATGGCAAAATTTTTATAAAAATTATGCATAAAATAATTTCATTCAAAGCATGAAAAGAGGACTTCCTACCATATTCTAGGAATTATCATCCTAGATTAATTGAAAGATATTCATTATAATCATAGAGAAATTGATTTTTATATTATGCATAATTGATTTTTATATTATGCATAGTTGATTTATATGCATAGAAGTATGTATAAAGGATAATTCTTTTTATATTAAAAGTGTTACTTTTATCATTTTTAATTTTCGTGCATAGAAGTATGCATAAAGGATAATTTTTTTATATCAAAAGTGTTACTTTTATCATTTTTAATTTTCATGTATAGAAGTATGCATAAAGAAAAAAAAATTTATATTAAAAGTGTTACTTTTATCATTTTTAATTTTCATGCATAGAAGTATGCATAAAGGATAATTTTTTTATATCAAAAGTGTTACTTTTATCATTTTTAATTTTCATGCATAGAAGTATGCATAAAGGATAATTTTTTTATATCAAAAGTGTTATTTTTATCATTTTTAATTTTCATGTATAGAAGTATGCATAAAGGATAATTTTTTTTATATTAAAAGTGTTACTTTTATCATTTTTAATTTTCATGCATAGAAGTATGCATAAAGGATCATTTTTTTATATCAAAAGTGTTACTTTTATCATTTTTAATTTTCATGCATAGAAGTATACATAAAGGATAATTTTTTTATATTAAAAGTGTTACTTTTATCATTTTTCATTTTCATGCATAGAAGTATGCAAAAAGGATAATTTTTTTATATCAAAAGTGTTACTTTTATCATTTTTAATTTTCATGCATAGAAGTATGCATAAAGGATAAATTTTTTATATCAAAAGTGTTACTTTTATCATTTTTAATTTTCATGCATAGAAGTATGCATAAAGGATAATTTTTTTAATATTAAAAGTGTTACTTTTATCATTTTTTATTTTCATGCATAAAAGTATGCATAAAAGATATTTTCTATAGTAAAAGTGTTACTTTTATCACATTTGAAATTCTTGCGTAGAGGTATGCATAAAAGATGATTATTATATTGTAAAAATGTTACTTTTGTCATAATTGGAATTCATGCATAGAGTTATGCATAAAAGATATTTTTATACTAAAAGTGTGATTTTCATCATAAATAGATTTTATGCATAAATTAGATGCATAAGAGAAATTCTTTTATTCTAAAAGTGTAATTCCTACTAAATTGAATTTATGCATAAGAAGATGCATAAAAGATTGATTTTAATTCAAAAGTGTCTTTCTCATCTAAAATGAATTTATGCATAGGAAGATGCATAAAAGATTGATTTTTAATTCAAAGTGTCATTCTCATTTAAAATGAATTTATGCATAGGAAGATGCATAAAATATTGATTTTTATTTCGAAAGTGTTAGTATCCTTAAATGGAATTTATGCATAATTAGATGCGTAAAGAAATTTTATATCAAATATAAGAATTCTCTTATATTCTATAAATAGATATGGGAAGGGATAGGATGCGATAAGAGATGTATGAGATGTGATAAGACGTATATGAGAAGAGTTATGATGTGATAAGATGAGTTAAGATGTGATAAGATGCGTATGGGAAGTGATAGGATGTAAGAAGAGGTGTATGAGATGTGATAAGATGCGTATGGGAAGTGATAGGATGTGATAAGAGAGGTGTATGAGATGTGAAAAGATGTGTATGAGATGTGATAGAATGTGTTAAGATGAGTTAGGATGTGTTAAGATGTGTATGGGACGAGGTAGAGAGTGTATCTGATGGGATAAGATGTATAAGAGATGTGTTAGGGTGAGAATGGATGTATGGATGTAGATGTGTAGTATGGATGTATGTATGTATGTGGATGTATGGATGTAGATACGGATATATGTATGTATGTGGATGTGGATGTATGAATGAGGATGTGAAAATGGATGTATGTATGTAGATGTGGATGTATGGATGTGAATGTGAATGAAGATGTGGATGTGAATGTGAATGAAGATGTGGATGTGGATGTATGGATGTAGATTCGGATGTAGATGTATGTATGTGAATGTGGATGTATGAATGAGGATGTGAAAATAGATGTATGCATGTAGATGCGTATGTACGAATGTGAAATTGGATGTATGTATAATGTGGATGTATGAATGAGGATGTGAAAATAGATGTATGCATGTAGATGCGTATGTATGAATGTGAAATTGGATGTATGATGTGGACGTACGAACATGGATATGTATGTAGAATAATGAATGTGAATGTGTATGTGAAATAATGTGTAGTCTATATGAAGACCGTATTAGGTAAAGTGGGAAAAATCCCATTCCCACATTGAAAAATTTGATGCATTTAATCTAGAATCTACCTTCTTCAACCTAGTATAAAAAATTTAAAATGGTTTGCTTTATCAAGTGATGCTAGATCGAACCTAGCTTGATCTTAGAAATAGAAAGGTTTCAAGATTTTTCAGATCCACCACTTGTATATTTTACAATTGAAGAGTATTTTTAGATCCACCACTTGGCCATTCTACAGTCCATAAGAACCCAAGATTAGATTCTACCATTTGGTCAACCTAGACCCCCAATTAAAAACAATGGTATAAGAGATTGTATATTGAGAGTCCCCGTAGAGTAGGATGCACTCTTCAATTTAAGACCATTGTAATGAACAAGACTAAATGAACAAGAATTTTAAAAATTGACATGGTGAAGGTATCCTTATATACACAACCACTACAAATTAACATTATTAAGGATAGAAAGAGTGTCCTTGGAGTAGGATGCACTTTGTCAAAATTACGATTATAAATTTTCATTTTGATGAAGCTAATTCTACTAAAGAAATAATAAAACTTTTGCATTAACAACCAAAAGATAAAAGGATAAAAGGAGTCCCCTTAAAGTAGGATGCACATTGTGGATGCATAAGAGGAGTCTCCTTAGACTAGGATGCACTCCATCTATGAATTTATTTATTGTGTTAAAAATTGTTCAATGCATTGCAAAGATACACAATTGAACAGTCTACTCCCAAAGTTGGCCAAATTACAAAGATCCTCTATATTTTGTTATAATAGAGACCATATTCAAAGACCATTTACATTCAATTATAAAAGGAAGTAACAAAATGTGCTGGTATCATGGGGGTGTAATTTTGATTTTAAGGGGTTCTAGGTGCTCCACCACATGGTAGAGCTAGAATTTTGAGCTAGCTCTACCATGTGGAGCTACAACACATTGAGGAGGATTTAAAGATTTTTAGATCCACCACTTGGCCATTCTACAGTCCATAAGAAACCAAGATATAACATTTGATTGATCTAGACCCCCAATTACAAACATTGATACAAGAGATTGTATATTGAGAGTCCCCTTAGAGTAGGATGCACTCTCCAATTTTAAAGCTTCATTGTAATGAACAAGACAAAATGAACAAGATTTTATAAATTGAGATGGTGAAGGTATTATACTTATATATACAATCGCTACACATTAACATTATTAAAGATAGAAAGAGTCTCCTTGAGTAGGATGCACTTTGTCAAAATTACGGTTAAAAGATTTCATTTTGATGAAGCTTATTCTACTAAAGAGTCCCCTTAAAGTATGATGCACTTTGTAAATAGATAAAAGGAGTCTCCTTAGATTAGGATGCACTCCATCTACGACTCCATTATAATAAAACATTGTAAATGAAAATGAATTTATTTTTTTGTGTTAAAATATGTTCAATGCCTTGCAAAAGGCACACAATTGAACAGCACGCTCGCGAAGATGGCCAGATTACAAAGACCCTTTATATTTTATTATAATAGAGACCATTTACAAAGACCATTCACATTCAATTACAAAAGGGAGTAACAAAATGTACTAGTGTCATGGGGGTGTATTGGTTGAATGAGGTATTGAGCTTCTTTTTAAGCATGTTCATTTTGTGTACTCACAAGATTATACACTTAGATTATTCTCTCAATTATTATCTTGATTGTTGAACACATTGTAGTAGCTATCATCGAGTTTCAATGTATTCTTGTTGTTGTACAAAACATGGAGACCCCAAAAGAAATGAACTTTTTTGAAGAAAACTCGTGTAGTTATTTACCTGAAATGGACAATGTAGCGAGATATTTTCCTTCTTGCTCATATTGAGCATTCCAACGTCAATCACTTTATCTCTTCACTTTAGATCTTGCACTTGTCTATTATAGAGCTGAAAAGGATTTCTTGATCCATGACTTATCCATTCTAGATCCTGTTCCACCACTTGGACATTATAGAGCTAGACTTTAGTGGATGCAAGCTCCACCAAACGGTAGATCTAGACTCAAAATTCTAGTCGTATTGTATGACTTCAAAAGGTTTAGGTCTACCACACATGGATACTAGCTCCACCATGTGGTAAGGCCAAAATTCCATGAAGAGACCATGGCTGCTACCTCCACCACATGGTGGAGCTAGAGCTCAATAAGATACCACATGGTGGAGCTAGCTAGCTCCATGAAATTATACAGCTAGACTTCAATGGATGGTAGCTCCACCACATGGTAGATATAGACATAGAATGCTAGTTCTACCACGTGGAGCAAGAATGCATTGAAAGGACCAGGATCTACCATTTGTTCAATCTAGACCCCCAAGTAAAAACATTGATATAAGAGATTGTATATTGAGAGTCCCCTTAGAGTAGGATGCACTCTCCAATTTCAAGACTGCATTGTAATGAACAAAGACTAAATAATTTGAAACAAGAATTTATAATTTGACATGCCAGGTGAAAGTTTCCTTATATACACAACTACTACAAAATAACATTACTAAAGATAGAAAGAGTCTCCTTGCAATAGGATGACCTTTGTCAAAATGATAGTTAAAAGTCTTCACCTACTCTTACTAAAAAAATAATAATTTGCAAAGTTTGACCAAAAGATAAAAGGATAAAAGGAGTCCCCTTAGAGAAGGATGCACTCCATTGATGACTCAATTATAATAAGACATTGTAAATGAACATGAATTTATTGCTTGTGCTAGAATTTGTTCAATGCTTTGCAAAGGCAAACATTTGAACAGTATGCTCCATAAGAGGCCTGATTACAATATCATATTTCAATATATGGCTTTTTATTACATTAAAAAAAGGCCAAATTACTTGCATCCTCTACATTTGATTATATTAGGGACAAACAAAATGAGCTTCATGGTGGTGTATTACTTTCATGATGCCTCCTCTTGTTGCTTTGCTTGATTTTCACTCTCTGCTTGCCTCTCTGCCTCAGCTTCAGCCTCCTCTCTTTGCTTTCTTTGAATTTCAAGTTGTTCCTGTCTCTCTGCCTCAGCATCAGCCTCCTGTTGTTGCTTCCACACCTCTGTCTTTTTCCTATTCTCTACTTCCAATTTCTCTTCTTCAAGCCATTTCTTCATCACATCATCTGAGAATTGGTTAGGTTTTTCTTCAAAGGCATTATCCCATGTATACTCTTGCCGATCTTCATTCTGTAGCCATAAAAACAACCAATTTCTTAAATCTTCTGTCAAAAAACTATACCTTTCCTTGGAAGGTTGATGGTATAATTCTCAGACTATTAACCAGGTTCCTCGTTCATTCTTAAACACCTTATAGTAGCTATCATCAATTATCAATGTATTTTTCTTGTTGTACAAAGGATGGAGACCCCAAAAGGTCTCAAGCTTTTTAAAGAAAACTTGTCTATTCTGCACAATCCATGTGGATTTTGAACAATGCTCTTGTGAGAGAACACCTGCAAACTTGGGCTTTTGTTGTGGAAATACTGTGTCAATTATTCCAGAGAGCTTAGTTCTCCTACATGCGCTCCAAATAAAAACATAAAAGAATTGAATACACCAATCTAAGAACTCATGTGCATCCTTGTGACATAGGACATAACGATATTGGTTAATTGGGTATTTTACCAACTCGTTGCTATAAGGAGGATCCTTCTCATCATATTGGGTTTCGACAACATGGCACAACAAACCATTAAGGTTTAGAATAATAGCCCTCCTATCATCCTCTTTGTGTAGGGGTACGCATATTGGGTCTGACGAATACCATGTCAGTATGATAACCCCCTCAGAGGGATGCACAAAGCGCAACCTTGCATCAATTTCCCATAGACGGTCAAGACGGCGCTGAACCAACTGTCTTCGTACACTCTGGATTTTCTTGGACAAGTGACATACTAATGCTCTGTGACGAAGAAGTTGCCTCTGCCAATTAGAATCAATCACATGACCTGGAAAAAAATGAGCATGCTTAATGATAAAGGTGGGCATGTGAGGGAAGGCATGTTACAACTACTTTTATGCAAAGATAGATTTTAAATAATTACAAAACAAATGTGACTATGCACGCTAACATTAAACTATATACTGTTCTAAAATGTTGACTTTAGTTGCATTACAAAATGACCCAAGATGCAAAGACTCTTTCCATTTGATTCTAAAAAGACGCGACAAAATGTGCTAGCAGGTATCAGAATGTGGTGAAATTAGAATGCATTGATCTACATCAACCCACTGTTCTAGCTCAACCGTGTGGTAGGGCTAGAATATTTTTAAATCTAGTTCTACCATGTGATAGAGCTATATCAAAGTATTCTAGCTCGATCCCATGGCAAAATTAGAAATAATATTTGAAGTCCAGCTCTAGCACGTGGTAGAGCTGTATCAAAATATTTTAGATAGACCCCAGTGTAGAACTAGAATGGTTTGAAGTCCAACTCAACCATGTGGTGACGTGGAAGAGCTAGAATGCATTGATCTAGCTCTACCATATGGTAGAGCTAGAATGCTTTCAAGTCTAGCTCTACCATGTCGTGGAGCTAGAATGCTTTGAAGTCTAGCTCTACCATGAGGTGGAGCTAGAAGGCATTGATCTAGCTCTACCCATAATCCATATATGTAGGAATTAAAATCATAAGACAAAGATCAAGCTTCCATACAATTTCAAATTAGGAGACCCCTTATAGTAGAGTGCACTCCAACATTTATAAAATTATTTGAAGAGTAATACATTTGCCACTACTTTAAAAACAGGACAAAATTTCTTGTCAATTCATGATTACAAAAAGATAAAATTCCTCCAAAAAAAATACAATCCTTGGTGACAAATGGCTTCTTTAAGTGAATACCCCTTGGAACAATATCCTTGAAATAAATCTGCAAGAAACCATGATAAATTAAGTTTCTTCATTGTGAATACACAATTGTTGTATAAAATCATGTATTTAGTTATAATTATCATTTATGTTGGGTAGTACCTTAGTTATTTCTATCCCGTTGGAGAAGATTGTACTCATTTAACACCTTGTTTATGAAAGCCCTTGCATTGGCTGCCTTCAACTGCGTTGTGGTAGAACCCAATTTTCTAGCTAGAGAAATCACTTGTGGTCCCCTCATGCTAGCAATGCTGACTCGTTCTTTTGCCATAATTTCTATTATCTCTTCTCTTTTGTTTTCATATTGTCTTGCTAATACCTCTTGATTGTCGACATACTTTTGTATAATCTCTGATAGTGGTAGCCTATCAGTGTAGATTGTCTTCTGTGACCAATTTAAATTGCGCTTTCTCCAAAAATCTACCACACCTCTATATTCATTTTCATTGGATACTGGAGGTTGTCCGTAGCGATTAGAGCCAATGATCTCACGCACATCTTCACTCTCATCAAGCTGCAATAAGTAAGGGAGCAGCTCATCAATGAGAATATTGTCGACCATCTTTTCTTCATCAAACTTTGTAGAATATATACAATTATTATCAGGAGAAGCACATCCCTTGTATGGAGAGTCATCAATAAGAACTGTTCTACGAGCATCACAATCAAAACATGAAGCAATTTTTGACAATGGCTTGAACATTGCCTGAACTGTTGGATTATCAGGTCTAGCTATTTTGCCACTTTTATCCTTCTCGCAAGCCTCTTGAGCCCAAACTACAAAAAAAGGCAATATCTCTCCTGCTCTGTCTTGTAATATTCTCAATATTTGAAGAACATTACTCTCTGTTCGCTGTTGACCAGATCCCAACATTAATATTTTTTAATAAAATCTTCAAGAATTGGATACATCCTGGCCTTAGTACAATATATCGTTTTGAATCCATTTGAATAGTTTCATGTATTGAAGATGGTTGTTGTTGACAACGTTTCAGTAGTAGACCATTCAGGTCCAACACAATTGTCAACACTGATTTCTTGGAGATAGCAGTGTCGGTACTTCTTGGTACTTCTTCTTCGGGCTGGAAACTCTCACCCATTGCTTCATTTGTTGGAGATTTAGGTACCCCAATTTCATTGTCAGCATTTGTCTTTAAACCTTCTGGATGGACATCACTGAATGTGTGGGAGAAGCTCTCATCCATAGTTTGATTTTGGCATTCCGTAGCTACTTCACTTGGTGCTACTATCTCAATTTCGGGATCTAAAAGAAAAAAAAGTAACATCTCAACAATCTTTCAAACTAAAAGAATTTACAATTGTAACACTCACTCTTAACACATGTTTATTGGTGTAATCTAAAAGGAAATCATGTTTGGATACCAATTTTCAATTCTACTTGCTCACTCTAGAATTGGAGGGTTTAAAATGAATTTCCAAATACACCCATTATTCTAGCTCTACCATTTGGTAGAGCTAGTTTGCAAGGGAGCTCTTGTTGGAAGTAGGCCTTGAGATCCACTCTTGAGCTCCAAGAGTAGGTGGAGGTGAGAAACACAAAACCACTCAACTATATGGTAAAGCTAAAATTTTAGATGTTTTAGATTTTCCATATGGTAGAGCTGAAATTTATAAGTCTTGCTTTACCACGTGGTTGAGTTGGGGATCAAGATAGCTTCTTTATGGGTGGAGCCAGTAGACTTCCATAGGTTCTAGGTCTAGACTTCAATGGGTTCTAGCTCATCGCACGTGACAAGAACCAAGGAGCTAGAATTGCATTTGAACTAGCTCTACCATGTGGTGGAGCTAGAAATGCATTGGCCTAGCTCTACCATATGGTAGAGCTAGACTTAAATGGATGCTTGCTCTGCAAAAACTGTCTTTGGGGGGGTGCATTGGCCTAGCTCCACCACTTTGAAGAGGTAGCTAGACTTTAATGGATTCTTGGTCCACCACTTTGAAGAGGTAGCTAGCTCCACCAAATTGTAGACCTATTGAAATCTAGATCTACCACAGGGTAGGATTGAAGTAAATGAGAGGATCTCTAGCTCTATCATCTTAGATTTATAAGCAAGATTTTCAGATTCACCAACTGGCCATTGTGCGACCACTAAGTAGGCTTTGCCCAATTTGGAGAGAGCTACAAAAATACTACTAAAAAATGAACCAAGGATATAACAAATCAAAACATCACCAAATCAAAGTATTGAAGATACAAGGAAAGCCCATTAAGAAGTTACATACTGTCTTCAAAATCCAAAAAATCTTGAGCTGAACGAACTTCACCATGGCTCGATCTTTCCGTGGTATTCCTTGGATTGTTAGTAATAGGCGGTACTGGTTGCTCATTTCTTGACTTTGCAAAGTCAAGAAGCCTTGTTCCCATCCTTCTTTGATCTTCAATACTCTCCACTAGGCAAATCACTTCCTTATTTAGTGCTAGCCCTAGCTCGATGATGTAGCCATTACTGAAAAGATCAACAAGCTTGCAGCCTTCTCTGCAATACTTCCGAATACATTGCTTGATCAAAAGATTCTTCTTGATTCTTAGAAACTCAATGTCTGGGATAGTTTTAACATCTTCATTATCTATATCAAGAAGTCCAGTATCCAATATTGTCGCTTGTGTACCTGGATCAGGAACATCTGCTAGTCCTTGAAAGGCATCTCCCTTGCTGAAAAACACTAAGGATGTGAAGAACTCTATTGCACCAATGCATCGGTTGTCACGTCGAAAATGCAATGCCCCATTATATTGTTCCTTTGCTATGCCACTCAAATTTTTTAAAGCATTTTGCAAGTGAATAAAATCTGTAATATTTAGAAAGGTAAGCAACACATATTGGGATGGCAAAGATCTACCAGCTGCTGTAATGATCATAATGCCGTTTAAAAGATTGCAAAATGATTCCACATCCCAATGCATATTTCTTCCCAAATCTTCAGTGTTATCTAGAACACATAACCCAATGGAAATTGGATTGTTGAGGTGGCGCTTCAAGTAGTAACTCCCGTCGAATGGAAGACTCACAGCATAAATACACCAAGGAAGATCTAAGGACAAGGTTGAACTTTCTTTGCTAAGGCTGATATTCCACTCCACATATTGCCTTGCTTCTACTGGAAAATCAATCTTCTTTGATCCAACCTGTAGCTTTGACTTTATATACACATCACATAACTTCAAAAGAACTGAGTATACAACCTCATTGATGCTATAGGTGATAGTCAATTCTGACCAATCTTGACATTGTTTGTCCTTGTTCAGAGTGTTGAACTCTACAAGCAATGCATCTTGAATAATTTTATCTTGCTTGAGCTGCTTGATACGCTCTGGCATGTCAATCACATCTACATCCTTAGTACCCTTTGAAAGAACTATTTTTCCAGACCTGATTTCTGATTGTATTTGTTTGACTTCTTGTTCATCTAGCCCAGCAAGACATCTGAAAACTGTGGCAGTTGGTTTCTTGTTTTGCTTCTCCATGATTTCAAGCCAACCTTTGAAAACTTCATCAGAGTAAATGACCATGTGAGACTGCTTTGAAATGAAGGATGCTCCCACCGTAATTCTAGCCATTCGTAAAAATTTCTGCAAAGAAATAAAAGAAAAAAAGATCAAAATCAAGTATTTTTTTCAAAACATATAATTATAAGAGAGCAAGGGATATGGACATACATCCCAGTCTACACGAGATGATGAGCCCTCTGTTACTCCAGATGCTGGCCTTGACGGAGAATTATTGAAGATCCACTGACTCCTCAAGTGCTGCAAGACATCATAGTATGGCTGTTTGACATATAATGATTGGGCCTCTTCATTAGCTATAGCAGATATGGCCGTCGCAACTTGTGGCTCTGGATCTACAACAATTCGAGCCTTTCTTTTTTCATACACTTGTATCAGGTCTTGAGCACGACCATCTTTTACCATTTCTTGATACTGTAAGAATTTTGCAGCATAGATGGAATGTTGGCCATCAATAATCCAATATGAATACTCAGTGAGTTTCTCCTCTGTTACCTCACTTAGTTTCATTGGAATTCCTTTCTTCTTGCCAGCATTCTTTACAGGCATCAAGTATGCACACGCTCCTGGCCTGTTTGCACTTGCACCAAAAAATAACACGCATTCATCCACACGGTGAGGTTCTATTTGACGGGAGTTATAGTGATCAGGAGCTAGCCAGCATTGATCTACAGGGATCTCATACTCTTTGTACTTGAATGGAAAATACTTAGAGTATTTTTCCATACCCCCTGTATCACTCTTTTGTGCCTTTTGCACCTCATTTTCCAAAACTTTGGGATCCACAAATCTTATTTTTGTTGAATTTTCCAAGCCTGTTTTCTCTACTGTAGATTTAAGAACTGCTTCATCTACATCCATAATACCTGTACTGCTTTTTGCTTTTTTTTGAACTGGATTTTTAGAGGGCGTTTTCTCTTTTTTTTGTTTTCCTTTCACACAATAAGCAATGGAAGCTTGCAACTCTTCAAGAGTTATTTCTTGACTTGCACAATCTAACTTCCACCCTCGAGAGAACATAGTATCTTGTTTATCTCTTACTATTCGTTCAATAATGAATGCCTTGGGATCTAGTTGATACTCATGGATCCTAGGTACCCCAATATTTATGCATTCAATATCGAGATGAGAATCAACTACAGAAATATAAGATAGAGTCATTGGTCCTAGATCCTCAAAAGTATCCACGCCCACATCACTAGCAACAAATAGATGAATTTTGTTAAATTGTGAACCCTGAAGACCCCAAATATCTAAGTACCACTGTCGTCGTTGATCAGCAGAGGCAAAGTTAACACTGTCCGGAACTTCCACCACTTTTCTTTTCTGAGACATCTTTCACCTGCAACAAAAACCACAATTGTTAATTATAGTTATTGTATTCTTACACTTAAAAAAAAACTTAAAATATCATGTTCAAAAATCACAATATATATCCATGAAAACACTGTGAAGAAATGAAGAGTATTTCCATCTTGGAGATCTCAATACATTTGTTAGTCTTGCTCTACCACATGGTAGAGCTAGATAAATGCATTCTAGTTGGACTTCAAAGTATTCTAGTGCTGTGGTTTTTCAATGGATATTATCTCTACCGGGTGGCAAAGCAAGATTAATAAATATATTGACCAGAATGCTTTGAAATGTAGCTCTACCATGTGGAGCTAGAATGCATTCTTCTAGCTCTACCATGTGGTAGAGCTAGACTTCAATGAATGTAACCGGCTGAGCTTGAATGTAACTGTGATAGAGCTGCATTCTACCTAAACCTTACTGTAGAGATAGAATGCTTTGAGGTCTAGCTCTACCATGTGGTGGAGCTAGAATTGCATTTGAGGTCTAGCTCTACCATGTGGTGGAGCAAGAATCGTAGAGGTAGAAAGCTTTGAGGTCTAGCTCTACCATGTGGTAGAGCAAGAATGCATCGATCTAGCTGTGTTCCGTACACATCAACAAAACCAATTACTCCAAGAAGAGACCTACTTCACATGACAAGAACCAAGGAGCTAGAATTGCATTTGATCTAGCTCTACCACGTGGTAGAGCTGTATTCTACCTAGACCACATCGTAGAGCTAGAATGCTTTGAGATCTAGCTCTACCATGTGGTGGGGCTAGAATGCATTCTTCTAGCTCTACCATGTGGTAGAGCTAGACTTCAATGAATGTATCGGCTGAGGTTGAATGTAACTGTGGTGGAGCTGTATTCTACCTAAACCACATTGTAGAGATAGAATGCTTTGAGGTCTAGCTCTACCATGTGGTGGAGCTATTATTGCATTTGAGGTCTAGCTCTACCATGTGGTGGAGCTAGAATCGTAGATGTAGAAAGCTTTGAGGTCTAGCTCTACCATGTCGTGGAGCTAGAATCGTAGAGGTAGAAAGCTTTGAGGTCTAGCTCTACCTTGTGGTAGAGCAAGAATGCATCGATCTAGCTGTGTTCCATACACATCAACAAAACCATTTACTCCAAGAAGAGACCTACTTCACATGATAAGAACCAAGGAGCTATAATTGCATTTGAGGTCCAGCTCTACCACGTGCTAGAGCTGTATTCTACCTAGACCACATCCTAGAGCTAGAATGCTTTGAGGTCCAGCTCCACCATGTGGTGGAGCTAGAATTGCATTTGAGGTCTAGCTCTACCATGTGGTAGAGCTGTATTCTATCTAGACTACATCGTAGAGCTAGAATGCTTTGAGGTCCAACTCTACCATGTGGTGAAGCTAGAATGCATTCTTCTAGCTCTACCATGTGGTAGATCTAGACTTCAATGAATGTAACGGCTGAGGTTGAATGTAACTGCGGTAGAGCTAGACCTCAAAGCTTTCTACCTCTACGATTCTAGCTCCACCACATGGTAGAGCTAGACCTCAAATGCAATTCTAGCTCCACCACATGGTAGAGCTAGACCTCAAGGCATTGTATCTTAATTACTCCATCTTGGAGCTCTCAATTATATATTTATTAGTCTTGATCTACCACATGGTAGAGCTAGATAAATGCATTCTAGCTGGACTTCAAAGTATTCTAGTGCTGGTTTTTCAATGGATATTATCTCTACCAGGTGGCATAGCAAGATTAATAAATGTATTGACTAGAATGCTTTGAAATCTAGCTCTACCATGTGGTGGAGCTAGAATGCATTCCTATAGCTCTACCATGTGGTAGAGCTAGATTTCAATGAATGTACCTGGCTGAGGTTAAGGATAACTGTGGTAGAGCTGTATTCTACTTAAACCACATTGTAGAGATAGAATGCTTTGAGGTCTAGCTCTACCATGTGGTGGAGCTAGAGTCATAGAGGTAGAAAGCTTTGAGGTCTATCTCTACCATGTGGTAGAGCAAGAAAGCATCGATCTAGCTGTGTTCCATACACATCAACAAAACCAATTACTCCAAGAAGAGACCTACTTCACATGACAATAACCAAGGAGCTAGAATTGCCTTTGATCTAGCTCTACCACGTGGTAGAGCTGTATTCTATCTAGACCACATCGTAGGGCTAGAATGCTTTGAGGTCCAGCTCTACCATGTGGTGGAGCTAGAATTGCATTCTTCTAGCTCTACCATGTGGTAGAGCTTAGCTTCAACGAATGTAACCGGCTGAGGTTGAATGTAACTGTGGTAGAGCTGTATTCTACATAAACCACATTGTAGAGATAGAATGCTTTGAGGTCTAGCTCTACCATGTGGTGCAGCTAGAATTGCATTTGAGGTCTAGCTCTACCATGAGAGTCGTAGAGGTAGAAAGCTTTGAGGTCTAGCTCTACCATGTGGTAGAGCAAGAATGCATCGATCTAGCTGTGTTCCTTACACATCAAAACCAATTACTCCAAGAAGAGACTTACTTCACATGACAAGATCCAAGGAGCTAGAATTGCATTTGATCTAGCTCTACCATGAGGAAGAGCTGTATTCTACCTAGGCCATATCGTAGAGCTAGAAAGCTTTGAGGTCCATCTCTACCATGTGGTGGAGCTAGAATTGCATTTGAGGTCTAGCTCTACCATGTGGTAGAGCTAGACTTCAAGGAATGTAACCGGCTGAGGTTGAATGTAACTGTGGTAGAGCTGTATTCTACCTAAACCACATTGTAGAGATAGAATGCTTTGAGGTCTAGCTCTACAATGTGGTGGAGTTAGAATTGCATTTGAAGTCTAGCTCTACCATGTGGTGGAGCTAGAATCATAGAGGTAGAAAGCTTTGAGGTCTAGCAATACCATGTGGTAGAGCAAGAATGCATCGATCTAGCTGTGTTCCGTACACATCAACAAAACCAATTACTCCAAGAAGAGACCTACTTCACATGACAAGAACCAAGGAGCTAGAATTGCATTTGATCTAGCTCTACCACGTGGTAGAGCTGTATTCTACCTAGACCACATCGTAGAGCTAGAATGCTTTGAGGTCCAGCTCCACCATGTGGTGGAGCTAGAATGCATTCTTCTAGCTCTACCATGTGGTAGAGCTAGACTTCAATGAATGTAATCGGCTGAGGTTGAATGTGACATTGGTAGAGCTGTATTCTACCTAAACCACATTGTAGAGATAGAATGCTTTGAGGTCTAGCTCTACCATGTGGTGGAGCTAGAATTGCATTTGAGGTCTAGCTCTACCATGTGGTGGAGCTAGAATCATAGAGGTAGAAAGCTTTGAGGTCTAACTCTACCATGTGGTAGAGCAAGAATGCATCGATCTAGCTGTGTTCGGTACACATCAACAAAACCAATTACTCCAAGAAGAGACCTACTTCACATGACAAGAACCAAGGAGCTAGAATTGCATTTGATCTAGCTCTACCACGTGGTAGAGCTGTATTCTACCTAGACCACATCGTAGAGCTAGAATGCTTTGAGGTCTAGCTCTACCATGTGGTAGAGCTATTATTGCATTTGAGGTCTAGCTCTACCATGTGGTGGAGCTAGAATCGTAGATGTAGAAAGCTCTGAGGTCTAGCTCTACCTTGTGGTAGAGTAAGAATGCATCGATCTAGCTGTGTTCCATACACATCAACAAAACCATTTACTCTAAGAAGAGACCTACTTCACTTGACAAGAACCAAGGAGCTATAATTGCATTTGAGGTCCAGCTCTACTACGTGCTAGAGCTGTATTCTACCTAGACCACATCCTAGAGCTAGAATGCTTTGAGGTCTAGCTCTACCATGTGGTGGAGCTAGAATTGCATTTGAGGTCTAGCTCTACCATGTGGTAGAGCTAGACCTCAAGGCATTGTATCTTAATTACTCCATCTTGGAGCTCTCAATTATACATTTATTAGTCTTGCTCTACCACATGGTAGAGCTAGATAAATGCATTCTAGCTGGACTTCAAAGTATTCTAGTGCTAGTTTTTCAATGGATTTTATCCCTACCAGGTGGCAGAGCAAGATTAATAAATGTATTGACTAGATTGCTTTGAAATCTAGCTCTAACATGTGGTGGAGCTAGAATGCATTCCTATAGCTCTACCATGTGGTAGAGCTAGACTTCAATGAATGTAACCGGCTGAGGTTAAATATAACTGTGGTAGAGCTGTATTCTACTTAAACCACATTGTAGAGATAGAACCAAGGAGATAGAATTGTATTTGATCTAGCTCTACCACGTGGTAGAGCTGTATTCTATCTAGACCACATCGTAGGGCTAGAATGCTTTGAGGTCCAGCTCTACCATGTGGTGGTTCTAGAATTGCATTTGAGGTCAAGCTCTACCATGTGGTAGAACTGTATTCTATCTAGACTACATCGTAGAGCTAGAATGCTATGAGGTCCAGCTCTACCATGTGGCGGACCTAGAATGCATTCTTCTAGCTTTACCATGTGGTAGAGGTAGACTTCAATGAATGTAACCGGCTGAGGTTGAATGTAACTATGGTAGAGCTAGACCTCAAAGCTTTCTACGATTCTAGCTCCACCACATGGTAGAGCTAGACCTCAAATGTAATTCTAGCTCCACCACATGGTAAAGCTAGACCTCAAAGCATTCTATCTCAATTACTCCATCTTGGAGCTCTCCATACATTTATTAGTCTTGCTCTACCACATGGTAGAGCTAGATAAATGCATTCTAGCTGGACTTTAAAGTATTCTAGTGCTGGTTTTTCAATGGATTATATCTCTACCAAGTGACAGAGCAAGATTAATAAATGTATTGACCAGAATGCTTTGAAATCTAGCTCTACCATGTGGTGGAGCTAGAATGCATTCTTCTAGCTCTACCATGTGGTAGAGCTAGACTTCAATGAATGTACCGGCTGAGGTTGAATGTAACTGTGGTAGAGCTGTATTCTACCTAAACCACATTGTAGAGATAGAATGCTTTGAGGTCTAGCTCTACCATGTGGTAGAGCTATTATTGCATTTGAGGTCTAGCTCTACCATGTGGTGGAGCTAGAATCGTAGATGTAGAAAGCTTTGAGGTCTAGCTCTACCATGTGGTAGATCTAGACTTCAATGAATGTAACCGGCTGAGCTTAAATATAACTGTGGTAGAGCTGCATTCTACTTAAACCACATTGTAGAGATAGAATGCTTTGAGGTCTAGCTCTACCATGTGGTGGAGCTAGAATTGCATTTGAGGTCTAGCTCTACCATGTGGTGGAGCAAGAATCGTAGAGGTAGAAAGCTTTGAGGTCTAGCTCTACCATGTGGTAGAGCAAGAATGCATCGATCTAGCTGTGTTCCGTACACATCAACAAAACCAATTACTCCAAGAAGAGACCTACTTCACATGACAAGAACCAAGGAGCTAGAATTGCATTTGATCTAGCTCTACCACGTGGTAGAGCTGTATTCTACCTAGACCACATCGTAGAGCTAGAATGCTTTGAGGTCTAGCTCTACCATGTGGTAGAGCTATTATTGCATTTGAGGTCTAGCTCTACCATGTGGTGGAGCTAGAATCATAGATGTAGAAAGTTTTGAGGTCTAGCTCTACCTTGTGGTAGAGCAAGAATGCATCGATCTAGCTGTGTTCCATACACATCAACAAAACCATTTACTCCAAGAAGAGACCTACTTCACTTGACAAGAACCAAGGAGCTATAATTGCATTTGAGGTCCAGCTCTACTACGTGCTAGAGCTGTATTCTACCTAGACCACATCCTAGAGCTAGAATGCTTTGAGGTCTAGCTCTACCATGTGGTGGAGCTAGAATTGCATTTGAGGTCTAGCTCTACCATGTGGTAGAGCTAGACCTCAAGGCATTGTATCTTAATTACTCCATCTTGGAGCTCTCAATTATACATTTATTAGTCTTGCTCTACCACATGGTAGAGCTAGATAAATGCATTCTAGCTAGACTTCAAAGTATTCTAGTGCTAGTTTTTCAATGGATATTATCCCTACCAGGTGGCAGAGCAAGATTAATAAATGTATTGACTAGATTGCTTTGAAATCTAGCTCTAACATGTGGTGGAGCTAGAATGCATTCCTATAGCTCTACCATGTGGTAGAGCTAGACTTCAATGAATGTAACCGGCTGAGGTTAAATATAACTGTGGTAGAGCTGTATTCTACTTAAACCACATTGTAGAGATAGAATGCTTTGAGGTCTAGCTCTACCATGTGGTGGAGCTAGAATTGCATTTCAGGTCTATCTCTACCATGTGGTGGAGCTAGAGTCGTAGAGGTAGAAAGCTTTGAGGTCTATCTCTACCATGTGGTAGAGCAAGAATGCATCGATCTAGCTGTGTTCCGTACACATCAACAAAACCAATTACTCCAAGAAGAGACCTTTTTCACATGACAAGAACCAAGGAGCTAGAATTGCATTTGATCTAGCTCTACCACGTGGTAGAGCTGTATTCTACCTAGACCACATCGTAGAGCTAGAATGCTTTGAAATCTAGCTCTACCATGTGGGGTGGTGGAGCTAGAATGCTTTGAAATCTAGCTCTACCATGTGGTGGAGCTAGAATGCATTCTTCTAGCTCTACCATGTGGTAGAGCTAGACTTCAATGAATATACCGGCTGAGGTTGAATGTAACTGTGGTGGAGCTGTATTCTACCTAAACCACATTGTAGTGATAGAATGCTTTGAGGTCTAGCTCTACCATGTGGTGGAGCTATTATTGCATTTGAGGTCTAGCTCTACCATGTGGTGGAGCTAGAATCGTAGATGTAGAAAGCTTTGAGGCCTAGCTCTACCATGTGGTGGAGCTAGAATCGTAGAGGTAGAAAGCTTTGAGGTCTAGCTCTACCTTGTGGTAGAGCAAGAATGCATCGATCTAGCTGTGTTCCATACACATCAACAAATCCCTTTACTCCAAGAAGAGACCTACTTCACATGACAAGAACCAAGGAGCTATAATTGCATTTGAGGTCCAGCTCTACCACGTGCAAGAGCTGTGTTCTACCTAGACCACATCCTAGAGCTAGAATGCTTTGAGGTCCAGCTCCACCATGTGGTGGAGCTAGAATTGCATTTGAGGTCTAGCTCTACCATGTGGTAGAGCTAGACCTCAAGGCATTGTATCTTAATTACTCCATCTTGGAGCTCTCAATTATACATTTATTAGTCTTGCTCTACCACATGGTAGAGCTAGATAAATGCATTCTAGCTGGACTTCAAAGTATTCTAGTGCTAGTTTTTCAATGGATATTATCCCTACCAGGTGGCAGAGCAAGATTAATAAATGTATTGACTAGATTGCTTTGAAATCTAGCTCTAACATGTGGTGGAGCTAGAATGCATTCCTATAGCTCTACCATGTGGTAGAGCTAGACTTCAATGAATGTAACCGGCTGAGGTTAAATATAACTGTGGTAGAGCTGTATTCTACTTAAACCACATTGTAGAGATAGAATGCTTTGAGGTCTAGCTCTACCATGTGGTGGAGCTAGAATTGCATTTCAGGTCTATCTCTACCATGTGGTGGAGCTAGAGTCGTAGAGGTAGAAAGCTTTGAGGTCTATCTCTACCATGTGGTAGAGCAAGAATGCATCGATCTAGCTGTGTTCCGTACACATCAACAAAACCAATTACTCCAAAAAGAGACCTTTTTCACATGACAAGAACCAAGGAGCTAGAATTGCATTTGATCTAGCTCTACCACGTGGTAGAGCTGTATTCTACCTAGACCACATCGTAGAGCTAGAATGCTTTGAAATCTAGCTCTACCATGTGGGGTGGTGGAGCTAGAATGCTTTGAAATCTAGCTCTACCATGTGGTGGAGCTAGAATGCATTCTTCTAGCTCTACCATGTGGTAGAGCTAGACTTCAATGAATATACCGGCTGAGGTTGAATGTAACTGTGGTGGAGCTGTATTCTACCTAAACCACATTGTGGAGATAGAATGCTTTGAGGTCTAGCTCTACCATGTGGTGGAGCTATTATTGCATTTGAGGTCTAGCTCTACCATGTGGTGGAGCTAGAATCGTAGATGTAGAAAGCTTTGAGGCCTAGCTCTACCATGTGGTGGAGCTAGAATCGTAGAGGTAGAAAGCTTTGAGGTCTAGCTCTACCTTGTGGTAGAGCAAGAATGCATCGATCTAGCTGTGTTCCATACACATCAACAAATCCATTTACTCCAAGAAGAGACCTACTTCACATGACAAGAACCAAGGAGCTATAATTGCATTTGAGGTCCAGCTCTACCACGTGCAAGAGCTGTGTTCTACCTAGACCACATCCTAGAGCTAGAATGCTTTGAGGTCCAGCTCCACCATGTGGTGGAGCTAGAATTGCATTTGAGGTCTAGGTCTGCCATGTGGTAGAGCTGTATTCTATCTAGACTACATCGTAGAGCTAGAATGCTTTGAGGTCCAACTCTACCATGTGGTGGAGCTAGAATGCATTCTTCTAGCTCTAGTATCTACCATGTGGTAGATCTAGAGTTCAATGAATGTAACCGGCTGAGGTTGACTGTAACTGTGGTAGAGCTCCATTCTACCTAAATCTTACTGTAGAGATAGAATGCTTTGAGGTCTAGCTCTACCATGTGGTGGAGCTAGAATTGCATTTGAGGTCTAGCTCTACCATGTGGTGGAGCTAGAATCATAGAGGTAGAAAGCTTTGAGGTCTAGCTCTACCATGTGGTAGAGCAAGAATGCATCGATCTAGCTGTGTTCGGTACACATCAACAAAACCAATTACACCAAGAAGAGACCTACTTCACATGACAAGAACCAAGGAGCTAGAATTGCATTTGATCTAGCTCTACCACGTGGTAGAGCTGTATTCTACCTAGACCACATCGTAGAGCTAGAATGCTTTAAAATCTAGCTCTACCATGTGGTGGAGCTAGAATGCATTCTTCTAGCTCTACCATGTGGTAGAGCTAGACTTCAATGAATGTACCGGCTGAGGTTGAATGTAACTGTGGTAGAGCTGTATTCTACCTAAACCACATTGTAGAGATAGAATGCTTTGAGGTCTACTTCACATGACAAGAGCCAAGGAGCTATAATTGCATTTGAGGTCCAGCTCTACCACGTGCTAGAGCTGTATTCTACCTAGACCACATCTTAGAGCTAGAATGCTTTGAGGTCCAGCTCTACCATGTGGTGGAGCTAGAATTGCATTTGAGGTCTAGCTCTACCATGTGGTAGAGCTGTAATATATAGAGACTACATCGTAGAGCTAGAATGCTTTGAGGTCCAACTCTACCATGTGGTGGAGCTAGAATGCATTCTTCTAGCTCTACCATGTGGTAGATCTAGACTTCAATGAATGTAACCGGCTGAGGTTGAATGTAACTGTGGTAGAGCTAGAGCTCAAAGCTTTCTACCTCTATGATTCTAGCTCCACCACATGGTAGAGCTAGACCTCAAATGCAATTCTAGCTCCACCACATGGTAGAGCTAGACCTCAAGGCATTGTATCTTAATTACTCCATCTTGAAGCTCTCAATTATACATTTATTAGTTTTGCTCTACCACATGGTAGAGCTAGATAAATGCATTCTAGCTGGACTTCAAAGTATTCTAGTGCTGGTTTTTTAATGGATATTATCTCTACCAGGTGGCATAGCAAGATTAATAAATGTATTGACTAGAATGCTTTGAAATCTAGCTCTACCATGTGGTGGAGCTAGAATGCATTCCTATAGCTCTACCATGTGTGGTAGAGCTAGACTTCAATGAATGTAACCGGCTGAGGTTAAATATAACTGTGGTAGAGCTGTATTCTACTTAAACCACATTGTAGAGATAGAATGCTTTGAGGTCTAGCTCTACCATGTGGTGGAGCTAGAATTGCATTTCAGGTCTAGCTCTACCATGTGGTGGAGCTAGAGTCGTAGAGGTAGAAAGCTTTGAGGTCTATCTCTACCATGTGGTAGAGCAAGAATGCATCGATCTAGCTGTGTTCCATACACATCAACAAAACCAATTACTCCAAGAAGAGACCTACTTCACATGACAATAACCAAGGAGCTAGAATTGCATTTGATCTAGCTCTACCACGTGGTAGAGCTGTATTCTACCTAGACCACATCGTAGGGCTAGAATGCTTTGAGGTCCAGCTCTACCATGTGGTGGAGCTAGAATTGCATTTGAGGTCTAGCTCTACCATGTGGTAGAGCTAGACTTCAACGAATGTAACCGGCTGAGGTTGAATATCACTGTGGTGGAGCTGTATTCTACCTAAACCACATTGTAGAGATAGAATGCTTTGAGGTCTAGCTCTACAATGTGGTGGAGTTAGAATTGCATTTGAGGTCTAGCTCTACCATCTGGTGGAGCTAGAATCGTAGAGGTAGAAAGCTTTGAGGTCTAGCTCTACCATGTGGTAGAGCAAGAATGCATCGATCTAGCTGTGTTCCGTACACATTAACAAAACCAATTACTCCAAGAAGAGATCTACTTCACATGACAGGAACCAAGGAGCTAGAATTGCATTCGATCTAGCTCTACCACGTGGTAGAGCTGTATTCTACCTAGACCATATCGTAGAACTAGAATGCTTTGAGGTCCAGCTCCACCATGTGGTGGAGCTAGAATGCATTGTTCTAGCTCTACCATGTGGTAGAGCTAGACTTCAATGAATGTATTCAGCTGAGATTGAATGTGACATTGGTAGAGCTGTATTCTACCTAAACCACATTCTAGAGATAGAATGCTTTAAGGTCTAGCTCTACCATGTGGTGGAGCTAGAATTGCATTTGAGGTCTAGCTCTACCATGTGGTGGAGCTAGAATCGTAGAGGTAGAAAGCTTTGAGGTGTAGCTCTACCATGTGGTAGAGCAAGAATGCATCGATCTAGCTGTGTTCCATACACATCAACAAAACCAATTACTCCAAGAAGAGACCTACTTCACATGACAATAACCAAGGAGCTAGAATTGCATTTGATCTAGCTCTACCACGTGGTAGACCTGTATTCTACCTAGACCACATCATAGGGCTATGTTGCTTTGAGGTCCAGCTCTACCATGTGGTGGAGTTAGAATTGCATTCTTCTAGCTCTACCATGTAGTAGAGCTTAGCTTCAACGAATGTAATCGGCTGAGGTTAAATGTAACTGTGGTAGAGCTGTATTCTACATAAACCACATTGTAGAGATAGAATGCTTTGAGGTCTAGCTCTACCATGTGGTCCAGCTAGAATTGCATTTGAGGTCTAGCTCTACCATGAGAGTCGTAGAGGTAGAAAGCTTTGAGGTCTAGCTCTACCATGTGGTAGAGCAAGAATGCATCGATCTAGCTGTGTTCCATACACATCAAAACCAATTACTCCAAGAAGAGACCTACTTCACATGACAAGATCCAAGGAGCTAGAATTGCATTTAATCTAGCTTTACCATGAGGTAGAGCTGTATTCTACCTAGGCCACATCGCAGAGCTAGAATGCTTTGAGATCCAGCTCTACCATGTGGTGGAGCTAGCATTGCATTTGAGGTCTAGCTCTACCATGTGGTAGAGCTAGACCTCAATGAATGTAACCGGCTGAGGTTTCAAGAATGTAACTGTGGTAGAGCTGTATTCTACCTAAACCACATTGTAGAGATACTAGAATGCTTTGAGGTCTAGCTCTACCATGTGGTGGAGCTAGAATTGTATTTTAGGTCTAGCTCTACCATGTGGTGGAGCTAGAGTCGTAGAGGTAGAAAGCTTTGAGGTCTATCTCTACCATGTGGTAGAGCAAGAATGCATCGATCTAGCTGTGTTCCATACACATTAACAAAACCAATTACTCCAAGAAGAGACCTACTTCACATGACAATAACCAAGGAGCTAGAATTGCATTTGATCTAGCTCTACCACGTGGTAGACCTGTATTCTACCTAGACCACATCGTAGGGCTATGTTGCTTTGAGGTCCAGCTCTACCATGTGTTGGAGCTAGAATTGCATTCTTCTAGCTCTACCATGTGGTAGAGCTTAGCTTCAATGAATGTAATCGGCTGAGGTTGAATGTAACTGTGGTAGAGCTGTATTCTACATAAACCACATTGTAGAGATAGAATGCTTTGAGGTCTAGCTCTACCATGTGGTGCAGCTACAATTGCATTTGAGGTCTAGCTCTACCGTGAGAGTCGTAGAGGTAGAAAGCTTTGAGGTCTAGCTCTACCATGTGGTAGAGCAAGAATGCATCGATCTAGCTGTGTTCCATACACATCAAAACCAATTACTCCAAGAAGAGACCTACTTCACATGACAAGATCCAAGGAGCTAGAATTGCGTTTGATCTAGCTCTACCATGAGGTAGAGCTGTATTCTACCTAGGCCACATCGTAGAGCTAGAATGCTTTGAGGTCCAGCTCTACCATGTGGTGGAGCTAGAATTGCATTTGAGGTCTAGCTCTACCATGTGGTAGAGCTAGACTTCAATGAATGTAACCGACTGAGGTTGAATGTAACTGTGGTAGAGCTGCATTCTTCCTAAACCACATTGTAGAGATAGAATGCTTTGAGGTCTAGCTCTACCATGTGGTGGAGCTAGAATTGCATTTGAGGTCTAGCTCTACCATGAGAGTCGTAGAGGTAGAAAGCTTTGAGGTCTCGCTCTACCATGTGGTAGAGCAAGAATGCATCGATCTAGCTATGTTCCATACACATCAAAACCAATTACTCCAAGAAGAGACCTACTTCACATGACAAGGTCCAAGGAGCTAGAATTGCATTTGATCTAGCTCTACCACGTGGTAGAGCTGTATTCTACCTAGACCACATCGTAGAGCTAGAATGCTTTGAGGTCCAGCTCCACCATGTGGTGGAGCTAGAATGCATTCTTCTAGCTCTACCATGTGGTAGAGCTAGACTTCAATGAATGTAATCGGCTGAGGTTGAATGTGACATTGGTAGAGAAGTATTCTACCTAAACCACATTGTAGAGATAGAATGCTTTGAGGTCTAGCTCTACCATGTGGTGGAGCTAGAATTGCAATTGAGGTCTAGCTCTACCATGTGGTGGAGCTAGAATCGTAGAGGTAGAAAGCTTTGAGGTCTAGCTCTACCGTGTGGTAGAGCAAGAATGCATCGATCTAGCTGTGTTCCATACACATTAACAAAACCAATTACTCCAAGAAGAGACATACTTCACATGACAAGATCCAAGAAGCTAGAATTGCATTTGATCTAGCTCTACCATGAGGTAGAGCTGTATTCTACCTAGGCCACATCGTAGAGCTAGAATGCTTTGAGGTCCAGCTCTACCATGTGGTGGAGCTAGAATTGCATTTGAGGTCTAGCTCTACCATGTGGTAGAGCTAGACGCCATGAGATATCTAATGCTCTTATAAAAAACTCCCAGGGCACCCTTATGGGTTGCAACATAAAAAAAAAGAGCATTGGGTTTAGAGCTTACCACAACTTGGTAGGTGGTGAGGACCTAACACCAAAGCATGGTCAGGACGTGAGGTCAAGAGAATAACACAATAGAGAATTATTTACATACTTTTATTTACTATGATACATGTGTTATCAATTATGCATAGAGGGCTCTTTGAGATTATCTCAAATCTAGAACCACCAACAAATTTATGCTTATGTGTGTATTAATTGATGATCAAGAGCCTCAAGTTAACAGGTATTGAGGCTGAACATTGCCCTAGTTTTGATCATTATTTCGTATAAATATTTATAACTTCTTCAACTTACCTTTTTCAAGCCTCGTTAGGTCTTTTTTTTATTGTAATGTGAAAAGACCCTAGTGTTTGTGGAAGTGGCACGTGGGAATGGCCCCTTGACTGGAGGGAGGGAAATTCAAATTTGAAATTTGAATGAAGGAGCCTAGCTATGGCGGTGGAAGATGGAGCAAAGAGAGAGAGATTGCCATGTGTGTGCACGGGGGCAGAATCACGAGGGAGAGAGAGGTGAGCTAGATAAATGCATTCTAGCTGGACTTCAAAGTATTCTAGTGCTGGTTTTTCAATGGATATTATCTCTTCAAGTCAAGATAGAGGTACGATACTAGATGGATGGTTTGTCATTTCAAGTCATCTTGCTTTAGTTTAAGTCATTTCAACTCCAGCTCTACCATGTGGTAGAGCTAGAAGTTTTCTCCAACTCTAGCATGTGGTAGAGCATTCAAATTATCCCGCCCAAATTTAAATTCAAATCTTCCCGCCCTTTTAAAATTTAAAATGGTCTTGGTCTTTTTCAAATTTTCCTTGAACATCCATGTCGCTTGTGTAATACAAAGTTTCTCTTTCCCATCTTCATTGACAACTAGCACTTGGACAACACCGCATCCATTATCAAATTCAACGATACAACAAGGTACACATATTTTTGTCTCATATTAAATCATTATCTATGATTAGATTTAAAGTTTTGAACAATGTGTCAATTAAAATTCAGATGTAGAAAATAAAAGCATGCAAGAATTCAAAAAATTAGGAATGGTTGAAGAGAAAAAACCTGATACAGATTTGGGTTGCACTTCTTAGCAAATTGAATGGTGATGTTGAAATTGATACGGCCCCGGGAGAGATTCTGAAGGTATTGAAACTGATACGGGAAGTTACTGGTAGACGACCCCTACAGCCAAGGCAGGAACATCCGTCAAAGAATTTCTTGATCAAAAAGCTTTGGAGAGCATCGTGGAAGGCATCAAGGCGTCGATGAGAACAGCCCCCTCCACCATACATGAAAACCAGGTCCTGCTGTCATACTATGGGGAGGCGCATGGCTGTTACAGTATTGTTGCAGAGGAGAGAGAGAGAGGTGCTCTGTGTGTGTGTGTGTGTTTTTTAATAAGAAAAAAAAGAGCTTGTTCAACACCTTGAGAGAGAGCCGGCGCACGCGTTAAAACCTTGCCCACGTCTGCTAACGCGGTACTGTGGGGAAGAGGAGGCTGCCGGAAAGGGAATCGCCACAAACAGGGTACATCAGCAGCAAGTGGAGGAAGATGATGTGGAGCGGTGTTGGGATCTTCTGGCTGGGCTGGGAGGAGACCACGCTTCCGTCCTGGTGCTGCTCTGCCTCCCCCGCACCCACCTTCCGCCGATTGCCTTGCTTGCGACACCGCGCTGCCCTGCTGTGTGCGCCACCGCACTGCACGCTTGATTTCAATATTACTGTAACAGTTGCTGCCTATAAGCTAAGCTTGGCTAAGCTTAGCTTTTGCCTTGAAGAGAGCGGGGAGCGGCAATCAGCCGCGTGCATGCCAGAGCGCCCAACGAAGCTGATTCAAAGAGCGCCCAACAATTCTGTTCGCTCGCTTCTCCCCAGGAATCAGCCGCGCCAACGAACCTGCACCATAAATTGTCTGACTCAGATAGGGTTAACCTAGGTTTCAATTTACGCCACAAAGAGACGCGGCCGCCGTGCATGCTTTAATTTAGTAGGGCCTGGCTTATAGGATTGTTTAATAATTATATATAAATAGGCTTAAACATATATAATAGGCTTAAAGATATATAATAGGTTAAAGATATATAATAGGTTAATTATATATAAATAGGCTTAATTTAGATATATAATAAGTTAACTTTAATAGGTTAACTCTCCCCTATGCATACTTCTATGCATGAAAATAAAAATGATAAAAGTAACACTTTTGATATAAAAATTTATCCATTATGCATACTTCTATGCACGAAAATAAAAATGGTAAAAATAACACTTTTGATATAAAAAATTATCCATTATGCATACTTCTATGCATGAAAATAAAAATGATAAAAGTAACACTTTTGATATAAAATTTATCCATTATGCATACTTCTATGCATGAAAATAAAAATGGTAAAAATAACACTTTTGATATAAAAATTTATCCTTTATGCATACTTCTATGCATGAAAATAAAAATGATAAAAGTAACACTTTTGATATAAAATTTATCCATTATGCATACTTCTATGCATGAAAATAAAAATGGTAAAAATAACACTTTTGATATAAAAATTTTATCCATTATGCATACTTCTATGCATGAAAGTAAAAATGATAAAAGTAACACTTTTGATATAAAAATTTATCCATTATGCATACTTCTATGCATGAAAATAAAAATGATAAAAATAACACTTTTGATATAAAAATTTATCCATTATGCATACTTCTATGCATGAAAAAAAATGGTAAAAATAACACTTTTGATATAAAAACTTATCCTTTATGCATAATATTAAAATTTAATTTCTCCATGATTATAATGAAATTCTTTCAATTAATCTAGGATGATAATTCCTAGAATATGGTAGGAAGTCTTCTTTTTATGCTTTGAATGAAATTATTTTATGCATACTTTTTATAAAAATTTTGCCATAGCTCCGCTGCTATGACTGATAAATTTCAATTTTTCTAAGGGATAAAGCTTATCATTAAGAAAATAATTAAAATGATCTCTAATTGGATCATTAATCCATAATGGATTGAATCATCAATATACATAAACTAAAAGCATAGAAAAAAGCCATTAATTTGGCCTCAAGTATAGCTTAATCTTGGGTTAAGGAAAAGCTTTATGAAAAGCTTCATTTGGATTGAGAATGGGTCATGAGTATGACCATTTCTTGAGTGAGAGAGAGAAATTACATAATAAACCATTAGAATTTAAACATAAATAGAAATTTATGTAATTCTTTACTATCATTAATTAATTAACTTTAATAGCATTCATCAAATTATGTAACTCTTCACTACTATTCACCAATTAACTTCAATAGCATTTAAAAAACCATACCAATTAAGCTTCTCAAGCTTGAGAGGGGTTGAGAAGAGAGAAACATTGAGAAATTATAGAAAAGATCAATATTCACTAATTACCTTACAAATTGCTTGATTCTTTGTTCACGGTAGAGACCCCCAACCAATCAATTGGTTAAGTATGTTGATGGAGCCACCAATGGGGATTGAAGAAAGAGGGAAGCTCCAAAAACTAGTGAATTATTAATGAATTCACAGTTCTTGGCTTAGGTGGAGTAGAGTAATGATGCATAAACACTATATTTTTTTTCAACAAGGGGAGGCTTTTATTTATAGGAAAAATTGAGCTCCAGTTTGGTCAATTTTTGACCATTTTTAGGTCAGTTGAGCTAACTTTTTGTAACTAGACTTGAATTAGGAGAGAGGAGAGATAAAATATCTCAATTTTTATGAGTTTAAAACTCATTCAAGCATGTGAAATATGCACCTCCTTTAAAGAACTCCCCTTCCTTACATATGTGTCAAAATAGAATCATTATTCCCAAAATATCTCATATTTTTAATATTACTCATAGTTTTTTACTAATAAACCTTGTACATTTTCAACTCTTCATCTTATGTGAAATATGCACCTCCTTTAAAGAATTCCCCTTCCTTACATAGTGTCAATATGAAATCATTATACCCAAAATATCTCATATTTTTAATATTGCTCATAGTTTTTTACTAATAAACCTTGTACATTTTCAACTCTTCATCTTATGTGAAATATGCACCTCCTTTAAAGAACTCCCCTTCCTTACATAGTGTCAATATGAAATCATTATACCCAAAATATCTCATATTTTTAATATTGCTCATAGTTTTTCACTAATCTCTCCTCTCTCTTGAACCAAACCAAATCAAAATGGAACCAAACCGAATCAAAAAGGAACCAAACTAGATCCAAATCTAGTCCAAATTCAACCAAACTAAATTTAAAAAATTCTAGAATTCAGTTAGCTTTGGTTAGAGCTTCCCTCTCCTATAAATAGAACATGATTCCTTTGAAATAAATAGAAGAATTTTACTATACTAGAGTTATGCTGAAATAATACTAATTTCTACTATTCTCTAAAATTCTCTCCAAATTGAAGAAATTGGAGCTTCCCTCTTTCTTCAATTCCCATTGGTGGCTCCATCAACATACTTAACCAATTGATTGGTTGGGGGCCTCTACCGTGAACAAAGAATCAAGCAATTTATAAGGTAATTAGTGAATTTTGATCATTTTCTATAATTTCTCAATATTTCTCTCTTCTCAACCCCTCTCAAGCTTGGAAGCTTAATTGGAATGGTTTTTGAATGCTATTGAAGTTAATTGATGAATGGTAGTGAAGAGTTACATAATTTGATGAATGCTATTGAAGTTAATTGATTAATGATAGTTAAGAATTACATAAATTTTTATTTATGCTTAATTCTAATGGTTTTTATATAATTTCTCTCTCTCACTCAAGAAATGGTCATAATCATGACCCATTCTCAATCCAAATGAAGCTTTTCATAAAGCTTTTCCTTAATCCAAGATTAATCTATGCTTGAGGTCAAATTAATGGCTTTTTTCTATGCTTTTAGTTTATGTATTTCATGAATATTGATGATTCAACCCATTATTGGGTTAATGATTCAATTAGGGATAATTCTAATCATTTTCTTAATGATAAGCTTTATCCTTCAAAATAAATTGAGATTTATCAGTCATAATAGTGGAGCTATGGCAAAATTTTTATAAAAATTACACATAAAATAATTTTATTCAAAGCATGAAAAGAGAACTTCCTACCATATTCTAGGAATTATATTCCTAGATAAATTGAAAGAATTTTATTATAATCATGGAAAAATTGATTTATATCTTATGCATAATTGATGATTATTTTATTGTAAAAGTGTTACTTTTATCATATTTGGATTTCATGCATAGAGGTATGCATAAAAGAATTATTATTTTAATATAAAAGTGTTTCTTTTATCATATTTGAATTTCATGCATAGAGGTATGCATAAAAGTTGATTATTTTATTATAAAAGTGTTACTTTTATCATATTTGGATTTCATGCATAGAGGTATGCATAAAAGTTGATTATTTTAATATAAAAGTGTTTCTTTTATCATATTTGAATTTCATGCATAGAGGTATGCATAAAAGTTGATTATTTTATTATAAAAGTGTTACTTTTATCATATTTGGATTTCATGCATAGAGGTATGCATAAAAATTGATTATTTTATTATAAAAGTGTTACTTTTATCATATTTAGATTTCATGCATAGAGGTATGCATAAAAGAATTATTATTTTAATATAAAAGTGTTTCTTTTATCATATTTGAATTTCATGCATAGAGGTATGCATAAAAGTTGATTATTTTATTATAAAAGTGTTACTTTTATCATATTTGGATTTCATGCATAGAGGTATGCATAAAAATTGATTATTTTATTATAAAAGTGTTACTTTTATCATATTTAGATTTCATGCATAGAGGTATGCATAAAAGAATTATTATTTTAATATAAAAGTGTTTCTTTTATCATATTTGAATTTCATGCATAGAGGTATGCATAAAAGTTGATTATTTTATTATAAAAGTGTTACTTTTATCATATTTGGATTTCGTGCATAGAGGTATGCATAAAAAATGATTATTTGATTATAAAAGTGTAACTTTTATCATATTTGGATTTCATGATTTCATGCATAGAGGTATGCATAAAAGTTGATTATTTTATTGTAAAAGTGTTACTTTTATCATATTGGATTTCATGTATAGAGGTATGCATAAAAGATATTCTTTTTATTCTAAAAGTGTGATTTTCATCATAAATGGATTTTATGCATAACTTAGATGCATAAGAGAAATTCCTTTTTTCTAAAAGTGTAATTCCTACCAAATTGAATTTATGCATAAGAAGATGCATAAAAGATTGATTTTTAAATTCAAAGTGTCATTCTCATCTAAATTGAATTTATGCATAGGAAGATGCATAAAAGAATGGAATTTCAATTCAAAAGTGTTATTCTCATCCAAATTAAATTTATGCATAGGAAGATGCATAAAAGATGGATTTTTAATTCAAAAGTGTCAATTCTCATCTAAATTGAGTTTATGCATAGGAAGATGCATAAGAGATGGAATTTTAATTCAAAAGTGTCATTTTTATTTAAAATGAATTTATGCATAGGAAGATGCATAAAAGATTGATTTTTAAATGAGATGTGATAATATGTGATAAGATGCGTATGAAAAGTAATAGGATGTGAGAAGAGGTGTATGAGATGTGATAAGATGCGTATGGGAAGTGATAGGATGTGAAAAGAGGTGTATGAGATGTGATAAGATGTGTATGAGATGTGATAGGATATGATAAGAGGTGTATGAGATGTGATAGAATGTATTAAGATGAGTTAGGATGTGTTAAGATGTGTATGGGACGAGGTAGAGAGTGTATCTAATGGGATAAGATGTATATGGGATGTGTTAGGGCGAGAATGGATGTAGTATGGATGTATGGATGTAGATACGGATGTATGTATGTATGTGGATGTATGTATGTATATGGATAGGAATCAACGACTGTGCCTCTTGATGGGAAAAAAAAGCGTTGATCCCAATGATCCAAGTGCAAGTTTCATCCTTGATTGACCAAGTACCTTTAAAGGTACAGTCGGATCAGTTTGATCAGTAATGGTCTTGACTACGTTAGAGTAAAAAGTTATCCTGGTGGAATCGCCCGTGCTTTTCGGATAAAGGAAGTTTTTTCGGGTTCCCCGACGGATTAGTCTTTTGTCCGGATATCCGTGGACGAGGCACTGAGTGTGGGACCCTATGGGCCAATAGCATCAATCCATGTGTAGAGAGGAGATAAATCCAATTTGTAAAAGAAGGTACCCAAAAATGAGTTAATGCTCACATAAGATGAAGAGTTGAAAATGTACAAGGTTTATTAGTAAAAAAATATGAGCAATATTAAAAATATGAGATATTTTGGGTATCCAAAAATGAGTAAATGCTCACATAAGATGAAGAGTTGAAAATGTACAAGGTTTATTAGTAAAAAATATGAGCAATATTAAAAATATGAGATATTTTGGGTATAATGATTCCATTTTGACACATATGTAAGGAAGGGGAGTTCTTTAAAGGAGGTGCATATTTCACATAAGATGAAGAGTTGAAAATGTACAAGGTTTATTAGTAAAAAAACTATGACACATATGTAAGGAAGAGGAGTTCTTTAAAGGAGGTGCATATTTCACATAAGATGAAGAGTTGAAAATGTACAAGGTTTATTAGTAAAAAACTATGAGCAATATTAAAAATATGAGATATTTGGGTATAATGATTCCATTTTGACACATATGTAAGGAAGGGGAGTTCTTTAAAGGAGGTGCATATTTCACATGCTTGAATGAGTTTTAAACTCATAAAAATTGAGATATTTCATCTCTCCTCTCTCCTCATTCAAGTCTAGTTCCAAAAAGTTAGCTTAACTGACCTAAAAATGGTCAAAAATTGACCAAACTGATTTGGAAAATTCTAGAATCAGTTTGTTTGGTTAGGAGCTCAATTTTTCCTATAAATAGAAGCCTACCCCTTGTTGAAAAATATATAGTGTTTATGCATCGTTACTCTACTCCACCTAAGCCAAGAACTGTGAATTCATTAATAATTCACTAGTTTTTGGAGCTTCCCTCTTTCTTCAATCCCCATTGGTGGCTCCATCAACATACTTAACCAATTGATTGGTTGGGGGCCTCTACCATGAACAAAGAATCAAGCAATTTGTAAGGTAATTAGTGAATTTTGATCATTTTCTATAATTTCTCAATGTTTCTCTCTTCTCAACCCCTCTCAAGCTTGAGAAGCTTAATTAGAATGGTTTTTGAATGTTATTGAAGTTAATTGATGAATGGTAGTGAAGAGTTACATAATTTGATGAATGCTATTGAAGTTAATTGATTAATTATAGTTAAGAATTACATAAATTTCTATGTATGCTTAATTCAAATGGTTTTTATGAAATTTCTCTCTCTCACTCAAGAAATGGTCATACTCATGACCCATTCTCAATCCAAATGAAGCTTTTCATAAAGCTTTTCCTTAATCCAAGATTAATCTATACTTGAGGTCAAATTAATGGCTTTTTTTCTATGCTTTTAGTTTATGTATTTCATGAATATTAATGATTCAATCCATTATGGATTATTAATCCAATTAGGGATCATTCTAATTAATTCTTAATGATAAGCTTTATCTCTTAGAAAAAATTGAGATTTATCAGTCATAGTAGCGGAGCTATGGCAAAATTTTTATAAAAATTACGCATAAAATAATTTCATTCAAAGCATGAAAAGAAGACTTCCTACCATATTCTAGGAATTATCATCCTAGATTAATTGAAGATATTCATAGAGAAATTGATTTTTATATTATGCATAATTGATTTTCATGCATAGAGGTATGCATAATAGATTATTATTTTAACATAAAAGTGTTACTTTTATCATAATTAGATTTCATGCATAGAGGTATGCATAAAAGATTATTATTTTAATGTAAAAGTGTTACTTTTAGCACAATTGAATTTCATGCATAGAAGTATGCATAAGAGTTGATTATTTTAACATAAAAGGGTTACTTTTATCATAATTAGATTTCATGCATAGAGATATGCATAAAAGATTATTATTTTAATGTAAAAGTGTTATTATTTTAATGTAAGAGTTGATTATTTTATTATAAAAATGTTACTTTTATCACAATTGAATTTCATGCATAGAAGTGTGCATAAGAGTTGATTATTTTATTATAAAAGTGTTACTTTTATCACAATTGAATTTCATGCATAGAAGTGTGCATAAGAGTTGATTATTTTATTATAAAAGTATTACTTTTATCATATTTGAATTTCATGCATAAAAGTATGCATAAAAGTTGATTATTTTATTATAAAAGTGTTACTTTTATCATATTTGGATTTCATGCATAGATGTATGCATAAAAGATGATTATTTTATTGTAAAAGTGTTACTTTTATCATAATTGGATTTCATGCATAGAGGTATGCATAAAAGTTGATTATTTTATTATAAAAGTGTGACTTTTATTATATTTGAATTTCATGCATAAAGGTATGCATAAAAGTTGATTATTTTATTTTAAAAGTGTGACTTTTATTATATTTGGATTTCATGCATAGAGGTATGCATAAAAGATATTCTTTTATACTAAAAGTGTGATTTTCATCATAAATGGATTTTATGCATAACTTAGATGCATAAGAGAAATTGTTTTATTCTAAAAGTGTAATTCCTACCAAATTGAATTTATGCATAAGAAGATGCATAAAAGATTGATTTTTACTTCGAAAGTATTAATCTCCTTAAATAGAATTTATGCATAAATAAATGTGTAAAGAAATCTTATATCAAATATAAGAATTCTCTTGTATTCTATAAATAGATATGAGATGTGATAGGATGTGATAAGAGGTGTATAAGATGTGATAAGAGGTGATAAGATGCTTATGAAATAAGTTATGAGGTGATAAGATGAATTAAGATTTGATAAGATGTGTATGGGATGAGGTAAGAAGTGTATGTGATAGGATAAGATGTATATGGGTTGTGATAGGGCGAGAATGGATGTGATGTAAAAGATTAGATGTGAAGGCATATGGGGTTATATGAATGGGAATGTGGAAATGGATGTATGTATGTGGATGTATAGATGTGAATGGGAAGGTGGATGTGGATGTATGTGAATGTAGATGTAGATGTGGATGTATAGATGTGAATGTGGATGTAGATGTGGCTGTATAGATGTGAATGTGGAATGTGGATGTGGATGTATGTATGTATGTGGATGTAGATGTGGATGTATAGATGTGAATGAGAATGTGGTTGTGGATGTATGTATGTATGTGGATGTGGATGTATGAATGAGGACGTGATAGTAGATGTATGCATGTGGATGTGGATGTATGGATGTGGATATGGATGTGTATGTATGAATGTGGATGTATAAATGAGGATGTGAAAATGGAGGTAAGCATGTAGATGTGGATGTATGGATGTGAATGTGGATGTGGATGTGTATGTATGAATGTGGATATGGGATGTGGATGTATAAATGAGGATGTGAAAATGGAGGTAAGCATGTAGATGTGGATGTATGGATGTGAATGTGGATGTGGATGTGGATGTATGGATGTGGATATGGATGTATGGATGTGAATGTGGATGTGGATGTGGATGTGGATGTGGATGTATGGATGTGAATGTGGATGTGGATGTGGATGTGGATGTATGGATGTGGATATGGATGTGAATATATGATATGTGATGTGAAGGAATCTGAAGTGAAGAGATGGAAAATGATGTGATTGGATGAGTACACATATAAATTTAATGTGGAATAAGTAATGTGGATTAATGAGAGATAATGTGAAAAAACGAGAGTTAATATAGAAATTATATTTGTAAACTGTTTGTAAATGCTGTTTGTAAATGGTTGTTTTATGTCAAGAATGCTGGGGAAGCATTTTGACCGTCTTGTGATTAAGGTCCTGGAGACCTAATTGATAAAGTTGCAACTGCTGACGGAGAGTCAATGGAGGACGTCTCGCGTAGCAAGGTCGATCGAGGTCTTAACCAGCCTCGGTTCGATTAAAATGGTGAGCTTCCGGTACGGTGGATGAGGGACCAAGGAAGCGGCCTATGAGTGAAGCGCTAGGTCACCTGCGAAGGATCCTAGAGGGTGCTGACCATACGGTGCTCGGGCTCTGGGTCGCTTAGGATACCCACGCGTGCGTCGAGGGAGATATTGGAACAAGGAGTAAGAGTTGTTTTCTGAAATCGGGCATGGATCTGGTTGATTGACCTTGCTGGTCTTCAATGGATGAGTCCATGGCTCTTTTTATGGATCTGTTGGTTGATCTTGCTGACCTTCAACGAGAGTCCATCTTGATTTTTATAAGTGATTATATTGCCGAGTATTATGGGCTAGGAACTATTGAAAAGGCCCCTAAGTGGACAGGTGGTGAGCGTTCTAGTTGCCAATGATGCCATAGATACTCTGATGAAGGAATGATGGGAAATTATGAATCAACCGGATAAATTGGAAGATTGTGATCAGTGTTACTATGGTTTCATTAAAGGATTGTTTTAAAGTTAGCTGATGCTAAGAAAAAGGCAATTTCATATTGGGTGTGTAAGTGCTGTGGCTAGTTTTATGTTTGCATGAACTTCTGGCTAGGGGACCTTGGAACTCTTTTCCTTGGTACCTGGGACAAAACCTAACCAAATTCCAAATTGGATCCCATCACTACAGTGGTTGGGCGGTTGGCTAACCCATGGGATTGGATGGGGCTACGCTGGACTGATGGATCCATAAATCGAGACTCAACTTTTGTTATTATTATGATAGATAAAGTAAATCCCGGACAGTAATTGTTCTATGGATATGAATCAACGGCTGTGCCTCTTGAATGGGAAAAAAAGCGTTGATCCCAATGATCCAAGTGCAAATTTCTTCCTTGATCCGACCAAATATCTTATAGATGCAATTGGATCAGTTTGATCAGAAATGATCTTGACTACGTTAATTCAATTTAGATGAGAATGACACTTTGAATTTAAAAATCAATCTTTTATGCATCTTCTTATGTATAAATTCAATTTGGTAGGATTTACACTTTTAGAGTAAAGGAATTTCTCTTATGCATCTAAGTTATGCATAAAATCCATTTATGATGAAAATCACACTTTTAGTATAAAAAGAATATCTTTTATGCATACCTCTATACATGAAATCCAATATGATAAAAGTAACACTTTTACAATAAAATAATCAACTTTTATGCATACCTCTATGCATGAAATCCAAATATGATAAAAGCCACACTTTTATAATAAAATAATCAACTTTTATGCATACCTCTATGCATGAAATCCAAATATGATAAAAGTCACACTTTTATAATAAAATAATCAATTTTTATGCATACCTCTATGCATGAAATCCAAATATGATAAAAGTCACATTTTTATAATAAAATAATCAACTTTTATGCATACCTCTATGCATGAAATCCAAATATGATAAAAGTAACACTTTTATAATAAAATAATCAACTTTTATGCATACCTCTATGCATGAAATTCAAATATGATAAAAGAAACACTTTTATATTAAAATAATAATTCTTTTATGCATACCTCTATGCATGAAATCTAAATATGATAAAAGTAACACTTTTATAATAAAATAATCAATTTTTATGCATACCTCTACGCATGAAATCCAAATATGATAAAAGTAACACTTTTATAATAAAATAATCAACTTTTATGCATACCTCTATGCATGAAATTCAAATATGATAAAAGAAACACTTTTATATTAAAATAATAATTCTTTTATGCATACCTCTATGCATGAAATCTAAATATGATAAAAGTAACACTTTTATAATAAAATAATCAATTTTTATGCATACCTCTATGCATGAAATTCAATTATGCTAAAAGTAACACTTTTATAATAAAATAATCATCTTTTATGCATACCTCTATGCATGAAATTAAAATATGATAAAAGTAACACTTTTACATTAAAATAATAATCTTTTATGCATACCTCTATGCATGAAATCTAATTATGATAAAAGTAACACTTTTGTGTTAAAATAATAATCTTTTATGCATACCTTTATGCATGGAAATAAATTATCTATAATATAAAAATCAATTTCTCTATGATTACAATGAATATCTTTCAATTAATCTAGGATAATAATTCCTAGAATATGGTAGGAAGTCCTCTTTTCATGCTTTGAATGAAATTATTTTATGCGTAATTTTTATAAAAATTTTGCCATAGCTCCGCTACTATGACTGATAAATCTCAAATTTTTTAAGGGATAAAGCTTATCATTAAGGAAATAAATAGAATAATCCCGAATTAGATCATTAATCCATAATGGATTGAATCATCAATATTCATGAAATACATAAACTAAAAGCATAGAAAAAAAGCCATCAATTTGGCCTCAAGCATAGATTAATCTTGGATTAAGGAAAAGCTTTATGAAAAGCTTCATTTGGATTGAGAATGGGTCATGAGTATGACCATTTCTTGAGTGAGAGAGAGAAATTACATAAAAACCATTAGAATTAAGCATAAATGAAAATTTATGTAATTCTTAACTATCATTAATCAATTAACTTCAATAGCATTCATCAAATTATGTAACTCTTCACTACCATTCATCAATTAACTTCAATAGCATTCAAAAACCATTCCAATTAAGCTTCTCAAGCTTGAGAGGGGTTGAGAAGAGAGAAACATTGAGAAATTATAGAAAATGATCAAAATTCACTAATTACCTTACAAATTTCTTGATTCTTTATTCACGGTAGAGGCCCCCAACCAATCAGTTGGTTAAGTATGTTGATGGAGCCACCAATGGGGATTGAAGAAAGAGGGAAGCTCCAATTTCTTCAATTTGGAGAGAATTTTAGAGAATAGTAGAAATTAGCATTATTTCAGCATAACTCTAGTATAGTAAAATTCTTCTATTTTTTTCAAAGGACTCATGTTCTATTTATAGGAGAGGGAAGCTCTAACTAAAGCTAACTGAATTCTAGAATTTTCCAAATTCAGTTTGGTTGAATTTGGACTAGATTTGGATCTAGTTTGGTTTTTTTTTATTCGGTTTGGTTCCATTTTGATTTGGTTTGGTTCAAGAGAGGAGAGAGATAAAAATATCACATTATTTTTTAGTTTAAAACTCATTCAAGCATGTGAAATATGCACCTTCTTTAAAGAACTCCCCTTCCTTACATATGTGTCAAAATAGAATTATTATACCCAAAATATCTCATATTTTTAATATTGCTCATAGTTTTTTACTAATAAACCTTGTACATTTTCAACTCTTCATCTTATGTGAGCATTTACTCATTTTTGGATACCCAAAATATCTCATATTTTTTATATTACTTATAATTTTTTACTAGTAAACCTTGTACATTTTCAACTCTTCATCTTATGTGAGCATTTACTCATTTTTGGATACCCAAAATATCTCATATTTTTTATATCACTCATAGTTTCTTACTAATAAACCTTGTACATAGTCAACTCTTCATCTTATGTGAGCATTTACTCATTTTTGGGTATCTTCTTTTACAAATTGGATTTATCTCCTCCCTACACATGGATTGATGCTATTGGCCCATAGGAACCTTAATTGGACCATAATCCAAAAATTTCTGAAAATCTAGACCCTTAGGCTAAGGTCCTTTATACCCATTTCCAATTAATTCCAATTGCACATTGGAAAGTTCTTTTTGAATTTCTGTTTCAGGGAAACTTATTTTAATAAGATGAGATAATTTTCTATCCAAAAATATTAAAAATCTGAATATTCTCTCTCTAGAATATTTTCTCTCTCTAGGTTAAAACAGTTAAAAACAAGTCTTTTATATTTCTAAAGAGGGATTGATTACAGGGGAAGATGCTGGACATTTTGAGAGGCTGGGGAGGAATCTTACATTCTCTCCCACTTGAAAAACGCGAGATGTCCTCATCTCGCAAACTTGGGATAATTTCGCAAGATGCACGAACATGAGACTTAGAGAAAAATTTAATTAAGATTAACCACCAAATAAAAAAGTCTCAAAGAGAGTAAGGGTCAAGACAAGAATAAGATTTAAACTTTATTCATTCTTGGAACATATACAGTAAAGATAGAAGAACTCTTTACACTTCCATAAGCCCGTCCATCATATGATCACAAAAGCAGCACTCACAAGCTGCGCACGTATAAGGTAACTCATCTATGGAGATAATTCTTTTGGTTATTGCCGCACCTATCTCAGTGGTATGAGGTGATCTAACAAAAGGACCTCTGAGAGGCAAGCCAAAAATGGGGTAAAGGCATATCTTCTGATGAGGAAGAAAACACGCCAGTAAGAAGACCCGCTCAGAAAACCCAAGATGTCTTGATCTCATGACGCAGTAGTATCGGGGACCCAAACCCAAGGCTTCAATAACCATGGCCAAGTGGACATTGTTACGAAAGTGCTGCTGACCCCAGGGTGTTACCCTAGTTATGTCTTGATAGGTCTGCCATTTGGTCTGAGCTACAGACGTTCCCAAGTGAGGAAAAAGTGAGCGCTCATACTGTTCTATAAAATCTTTCTTCACAGACTCACTTGCGTCTTGAAGGTGAGAAATCATCATGGATAAAACTAATTCCTGTTGCCAAGCCATGAAGGAGATTAAGAAGAAGGGAGATCGATGGAAGTAAGATTACTGTGAGCGACAAGTAAAAGTTACGACTTATATAAAGGAAGGAGCTAGCGTAACTTAGAAGCCATCTTGCCACTGAAGTTTTTCCGTCTTTCCATGATTTGGGTTTGGCACATTTTTCTATAGAAGGCATTAAGAACTTTGAGATGAAGAAATAAAAGAAGTTCGTAGGCTAAGTCACCTACTTTCTTTGGTCCACAATATCTGGGGGATAACTACTTATACTCCCCTAGAGATAAAAAAATTCATTTGGTCCGTATTCAAATGAAGACTATAACTGCTTCTTTGAATTCTCTGATTGTCCTCTTCTTATCTGTATATTGTCTCTGTCGATTCCTGGGCAGCGTTTATATCTTTATAAATTGCCTGCATCTGTTGCTCTAAGTCGCCAAGCATTTGACTGGTCATCTCAACCCTAATCAATGGGTCGGACCTAGTTAATGGAGTTAAGAAATCTTGTCCGAGACGGACCCTGATTAGATTGGTATGAAGGAATTGGTCTCTGAATTTGGATTCTAGACTTCCCTGTGCCCTTTTCATGGTAGGAGTCGGGCAGTCTTTTAACTGATGGTCAAAACCTTGGCATCCAAAACACAAATTCTCACTTCTGAATTCATCGTTCTGAATCTTTAAAACAGGTGGGCTCCTGAGAAGGTATTTTGGTAAAGGGTCTTCCCTTTTTAAACAGAATCTTTCTTTTATTTAGAGAGGGAATAATTATAAGATTCTTACTCCTGTATACCTCGAAGGTTGGGGGAGAAATCTTACATTCTACCCCACTTAAAAAGTGCGAGATGTCCTTATCGCAAAGTAGAGGACAACTCTTTTTCTTAAGATCCAATTTATTCTGGGGTTCCTTATATTCAGGTCAACCCAGCAGAATACGGGGATAAATATCCCTTATATAGAACTCAATAACAATTCATTCAGATCATATCATTCATATCTTTAACACGATAATGGTCCATTAGACCGAAAAATTTTCTTCTGAACATTCCTCCACGGGAATTTCAGTTAAGTAAGTTCTCAATTTGACATCCCTTAATTTGATCATCCGTGTCAAGTATTAACAGTAGCAATTTGACAGCACAATCCACTAATCTCATAGTGATTTGCTGAAATCATTATCATCATTTATCATCATAGGGACTCGTCCCATTCATCCGCATTGTGGTTTTGCTTAGGTTATTATATTTCAACTAAATTTCAGAAATCATCATTTTTCAATCAGAATTTCAATCAATTCATCAGTTCCCAAACAGAACTAAAAATCATATCAACCACATTCGAATTCATCAACTGGATAGCATTAATGCCTATAATTTCAAGTCTTAGATTTACTCGTATATATTGCCGGTAAAGAGCTGCAGTTATACCCTCGGTATATACGGATAATCATGATACTCGAAACTATAAGGTAAATACCATCATGTCTAGGTCTCAAGCAAGTCAAGATTCTATACAATTGCGGTACTTCCAATTACTAATTTACGAATTTCAGTTTGAATAACAGGGTATCCAAAAATGAGTAAATGCTCACATAAGATGAAGAGTTGAAAATGTACAAGGTTTATTAGTAAAAAACTATGAGCAATATTAAAAATATGAGATATTTTGGGTATAATAATTCCATTTTGACACATATGTAAGGAAGGGGAGTTCTTTAAAGGAGGTGCATATTTCACATGCTTGAATAAGTTTTAAACTCAAAAATAATGTGATATTTTTATCTCTCCTCTCTCTTGAACCAAACCAAATCAAAATAAAACCAAACCGAATAAAAAAGGAACCAAACTAGATCCAAATCTAGTCCAAATTCAACCAAACTGAATTTGGAAAATTCTAGAATTCAGTTAGCTTTGGTTAGAGCTTCCCTCTCCTATAAATAGAACATGAGTCCTTTGAGAAAAATAGAAGAATTTTACTATACTAGAGTTATGCTAAAATAATGCTAATTTCTACTATTCTCTAAAATTCTCTCCAAATTGAAGAAATTGGAGCTTTCCTCTTTCTTCAATCCCCATTGGTGGCTCCATCAACATACTTAACCAATTGATTGGTGGGAGGCCTCTACCGTGAACAAAGAATCAAGCAATTTGTAAGGTAATTAGTGAATTTTGATTATTTTCTATAATTTCTCAATATTTCTCTCTTCTTAACCCCTCTCAAGCTTGAGAAGCTTAATTGGAATGGTTTTTGAATGCTATTGAAGTTAATTGATGAATGGTAGTGAAGAGTTATATAATTTGATGAATGCTATTAAAGTTAATTGATTAATGATAGTTAAGAATTACATAAATTTCCATTTATGCCTAATTCTAATGGTTTTTATGTAATTTCTCTCTCTCACTCAAGAAATGGTCATAATCATAACCCATTCTCAATCCAAATGAAGCTTTTCATAAAGCTTTTCCTTAATCCAAGATTAATCTATGCTTGAGGTCAAATTAATAGCTTTTTTCTATGCTTTTAGTTTATGTATTTCATGAATATTGATGATTCAATCCATTATTGGGTTAATGATTCAATTAGGGATCATTCTAATCATTTCCTTAATGATAAGCTTTATCCTTCAAAATAAATTAAGATTTATCAGTCATAGTAGCAGAGCTATGGCAAAATTTTTATAAAAATTACACATAAAATAATTTTATTCAAAGCATGAAAAGAGAACTTCCTACCATATTCTAGGAATTATCATCCTAGATAAATTGAGAGAATTTTATTGTAATCATGGAGAAATTAATTTTTATCTTATGCATAATTGATGATTATTTTATTATAAAAGTGTTACTTTTATCATATTTGGATTTCATGCATAGAGGTATGCATAAAAGAATTATTATTTTAATATAAAAGTGTTTCTTTTATCATATTTGAATTTCATGCATAGAGGTATGCATAAAAGTTGATTATTTTATTATAAAAGTGTTACTTTTATCATATTTGGATTTCATGCATAGAGGTATGCATAAAAATTGATTATTTTAATATAAAAGTGTTTCTTTTATCATATTTGAATTTCATGCATAGAGGTATGCATAAAAGTTGATTATTTTATTATAAAAGTGTTACTTTTATCATATTTGGATTTCATGCATAGAGGTATGCATAAGAATTGATTATTTTATTATAAAAGTGTTACTTTTATCATATTCAGATTTCATGCATAGAGGTATGCATAAAAGAATTATTATTTTAATATAAAAGTGTTTCTTTTATCATATTTGAATTTCATGTATAGAGATATGCATAAAAGTTGATTATTTTATTATAAAAGTGTTACTTTTATCATATTTGGATTTCATGCATAGAGGTATGCATAAAAATTGATTATTTTATTATAAAAGTGTTACTTTTATCATATTTAGATTTCATGCATAGAGGTATGCATAAAAGAATTATTATTTTAATATAAAAGTGTTTCTTTTATCATATTTGAATTTCATGCATAGAGGTATGCATAAAAGTTGATTATTTTATTATAAAAGTGTTACTTTTATCATATTTGGATTTCATGCATAGAGGTATGCATAAAAATTGATTATTTTATTATAAAAGTGTTACTTTTATCATATTTGGATTTCATGCATAGAGGTATGCATAAAAGTTGATTATTTTATTATAAAAGTGTGACTTTTATCATATTTGGATTTCATGCATAGAGGTATGCATAAAAGTTGATTATTTTATTATAAAAGTGTTACTTTTATCATATTTGGATTTCATGCATAGAGGTATGCATAAAAGTTGATTATTTTATTATAAAAGTGTGACTTTTATCATATTTGGATTTCATGCATAGAGGTATGCATAAAAGTTGATTATTTTATTGTAAAAGTGTTACTTTTATCATATTGGATTTCATGTATAGAGGTATGCATAAAAGATATTCTTTTTATTCTAAAAGTGTGATTTTCATCATAAATGGATTTTATGCATAACTTAGATGCATAAGAGAAATTCCTTTATTCTAAAAGTGTAATTCCTACCAAATTGAATTTATGCATAAGAAGATGCATAAAAGATTGATTTTTTAATTCAAAGTGTCATTCTCATCTAAATTGAATTTATGCATAGGAAGATGCATAAAAGAATGGAATTTCAATTCAAAAGTGTTATTCTCATCCAAATTGAATTTATGCATAGGAAGATGCATAAAAGATGGATTTTTAATTCAAAAGTGTCAATTCTCATCTAAATTGAGTTTATGCATAGGAAGATGCATAAGAGATGGAATTTTAATTCAAAAGTGTCATTTTCATTTAAAATGAATTTATGCATAGGAAGATGCATAAAAGATTGATTTCTAAATGAGATGTGATAATATGTGATAAGATGCGTATGGAAAGTGATAGGATGTGAGAAGAGGTGTATGAGATGTGATAAGATGTGATAAGATGCGTATGGAAAGTGATAGGATGTGATAAGAGGTGTATGAGATGTGATAAGATGTGTATGAGATGTGATAGGATATGATAAGAGGTGTATGAGATGTGATAGAATGTGTTAAGATGAGTTAGGATGTGTTAAGATGTGTATGGGACGAGGTAGAGAGTGTATCTAATGGGATAAGATGTATATGGGATGTGTTAGGGCGAAAATGGATGTAGTATGGATGTATGGATATAGATACGAATGTATGTATGTATGTGGATGTGGATGTATGAATGAGGATGTGAAAATGGATGTATGTATGTAGATGTGGATGTATGGATGTGAATGTGAATGAAGATGTGGATGTGGATGTATGGATGTAGATTCGGATGTAGATGTATGTATGTGAATGTGGATGTATGAATGAGGATGTGAAAATAGATGTATGCATGTAGATGCGTATGTATGAATGTGAAATTGGATGTATGTATAATGTGGATGTATGAATGAGGATGTGAAAATAGATGTATGCATGTAGATGCGTATGTATGAATGTGAAATTGGATGTATGATGTGGACGTACAAACATGGATATGTATGTAGAATAATGAATGTGAATGTGTATGTGAAATAATGTGTAGTCTATATGAGTGAATGGATAAGAATGAGTACACATTGAATGGAATAGGGAATAAGTAATGTGGTCCGAGAGTGGATAATGTGGAAAGACGAGAGTTCGTTGTAGAAACTGTATTTTGTGACTGTTTGTAAATGACTGTTTTATGTCAAGAATGCTGGGGAAGCATTTTGACCATCTTGAGGATTAAGGTCATGAAGACCGAACTGATAAAGTTGCAACTGCTGACGGAGAGTCAATGGAGGATGTCTCGCGTAGCAAGGTCGATCGAGGTCTTGACCAGCCTCGGTTCGATTTAAATGGTGAGCTTCCGGTACGGTGGATGAGGGACCAAGGAAGCGGCCTATGAGTGAAGCGCTAGGTCACCTGCGAAGGATCCTAGAGGGTGCTGACCATACGGTGCTCGGGTTCTGGGTCGCCGAAGATACCCACACGTGCGTCGTGGAAGATATTGGAACAAGGAGTAAGAGTTGTTTTTTTGAAACCGGGCATGGATCTGGTTGATTGACCTTGCTGGTCCTCAACAGATGAGTCCATGGCTCTTTTATATGGATCTGTGGGTTGATCTTGCTGATCTTCCACGGAGATTCCATTCTATTTTATGAATATATTGCCGGTTACTATGAGCTAGGAACTATGGAAAAGGCCCCTGAGTGAACAGGTGGTGAGCATTCTGGTTGCCAATGATGCCATAAGTACACCGATGAATGAATGACGGGAAATAAGGATTCAACCAGAGACTTTGAGGATTGTCATCAGTGACATAATGGTTTCATTAAAGGATTGTTTGAAAGTTAATTGATGCTGAGAAAAAGGCAATTTCATATTGGGTGTGTAAGTGGTGTGACTAGTTTTATGTTTGTATGAACTTCCGGCTAGGGGGCCTAGGAACTCTTTTCCCTGGTACCGGAGACAAAACCTAACCAAATTCCTAATTGGATCCCATCACTACAGTGGTTGGGAGGTTGGCTAACCCATGGGATTGGATGGGGTTAGGCTGGACTGATGGATCCGTAAATCAAGACTCAATTTCTGTTATTACGATAGATGAAGTAAATCCCAGATAGTAATTGTTCTATGGATAGGAATCAACGGCTGTGCCTCTTGATGGGGAAAAAAGCGTTGATCCCAATGATCCAAGTGCAAGTTTCGTCCTTGATTGACCAAGTACCTTTAAAGGTCCAGTCGGATCAGTTTGATCAGTAATGGTCTTGACTACGTTAGAGTAAAAAGTTATCCTGGTGGAATCGCCCGTGCTTTCCGGATAAAGGAAGTTTTTTCGGGTTCGGTTTTGGAAAAACCGACGGATTAGTCTTTTGTCCGGATATCCATGGACGAGGCCCCGAGTATGGGACCCTGGCCCACGCAAGAAAGGCTACTCTCGCTGCTAGCACCCCGATTCCGTTGCGCGGTGGAAACAGGGATCTCAACGGATTCGGGGTACTAGCAGCGGAAGTAGCACTTCTCGCGCGGGACAGGGGTCCCACACTTGGGGCCTCACCCACGGATATCCGGATAAGAGACTAATCCGTCGGTTGTTCCAAAACCAAACCCGGAAAAACTTCCTTTACCGAAAAGCATGGGCGATTCCACCAGGATAACTTTTTACTCTAACGTAGTCAAGATCATTTCTGATCAAACTGATCCAATTGCATCTGTAAGATATTTGGTCGGATCAAGGAAGAAACTTGCACTTGGATCATTGGGATCAACGCTTTTTTCCCCATTCAAGAGGCACAGCCGTTGATTCCTATCCATAGAACAATTACTGTCCGGGATTTACTTTATCTATCGTAATAATAACAAAAGTTGAGTCTCGATTTATGGATCCATCAGTCCAGCCTAACCCCATCCAATCCCATGGGTTAGCCAACTGCCCAACCACTGTAGTGATGGAATCCAATTTGGAATTTGGTTAGGTTTTGTCCCGGGTACCAAGGAAAAGAGTTCCAAGACCCCCTAGCCGGAAGTTCATGCAAACATAAAACTAGCCACACCACTTACACACCCAATATGAAATTGCCTTTTTCTTAGCATCAGCTAACTTTAAAACAATCCTTTAATGAAACCATAGTACCACTGATCACAATCTTCCAATTTATCCGGTTGATTCATAATTTCCCATCATTCCTTCATCAGAGTATCTATGGCCTCAAGCAAGTCAGGGATTCTATATAATTACGGTATTTCCATCTGAAGACCCAATTACCAAATTACGAATTGCAGTTTGAATATCAAATTGTATGAATTATACCACACAATTATAACCTTTTTGTGCTTCTTGATAAATTTTTGACATATTTGGTTTCTCAGTTGATCTTTATTAGCCAAATGCTCTGATACCAACTGTGAGATCCGTGTTCCCACCGAGCAACGGATTCACGGTACTAGCAGCGAAAGTAGCACTTCTCGCGCGGGACAGGGGTCCCACACTCGGGGCCTCACCCACGGATATCCGGATAAGAGACTATCTTCCTATGCATAAATTCAATTTAGATGAGAATGACATTTTGAATTAAAAATCAAACTTTTATGCATCTTCTTATGCATAAATTCAATTTGGTAGGAATTACACTTTTAGAATAAAAGAATTTCTCTTATGCATCTAAGTTATGCATAAAATCCATTTATGATGAAAATCACACTTTTAGTATAAAAAGAATATCTTTTATGCATACCTCTATGCATGAAATCCAATATGATAAAAGTAACACTCTTACAATAAAATAATCAACTTTTATGCATACCTCTATGCATGAAATTCAATTATGATAAAAGTCACACTTTTATAATAAAATAATCAACTTTTATGCATACCTTTATGCATGAAATTCAATTATGATAAAAGTCACACTTTTATAATAAAATAATCAACTTTTATGCATACCTTTATGCATGAAATTCAAATATGATAAAAGTAACACTTTTGATATAAACATTTATCCATTATGCATACTTCTATGCATGAAATAAAAATGATAAAAGTAACACTTTTGACATAAAAATTTATCCTTTATGCATACTTCTATGCATGAAAATAAAAATGATAAAAGTAACACTTTTGATATAGAATTTATCCATTATACATACTTCTATGCATGAAAATAAAAATGGTAAAAATAACACTTTTGATATAAAGATTTATCCTTTATGCATACTTCTATGCATGAAAATAAAAATGATAAAAGTAACACTTTTGATATAAAATTTATCCATTATGCATACTTCTATGCATGAAAATAAAAATGGTAAAAATAACACTTTTGATATAAAAAATTTATCCATTATGCATACTTCTATGCATGAAAGTAAAAATGATAAAAGTAACACTTTTGATATAAAAATTTATCCATTATGCATACTTCTATGCATGAAAATAAAAATGGTAAAAATAACACTTTTGATATAAAAATTTATCCATTATGCATACCTCTATGCATGAAATAAAAATGGTAAAAATAACACTTTTGATATAAAAACTTATCCTTTATGCATAATATTAAAATTCAATTTCTCCATGATTATAATGAAATTCTTTCAATTAATCTAGGATGATAATTCCTAGAATATGGTAGGAAGTCCTCTTTTTATGCTTTGAATGAAATTATTTTATGCATACTTTTTATAAAAATTTTGCCATAGCTCCGCTGCTATGACTGATAAATCTCAATTTTTCTAAGGGATAAAGCTTATCATTAAGAAAATAATTAAAATGATCTCTAATTGGATCATTAATCCATAATGGATTGAATCATCAATATACATAAACTAAAAGCATAGAAAAAAGCCATTAATTTGGCCTCAAGTATAGCTTAATCTTGGGTTAAGGAAAAGCTTTATGAAAAGCTTCATTTGGATTGAGAATGGGTCATGAGTATGACCATTTCTTGAGTGAGAGAGAGAAATTTCATAAAAACCATTAGAATTTAAACATAAATAGAAATTTATTTAATTCTTTACTATCATTAATTAATTAACTTCAATAGCATTCATCAAATTATGTAACTCTTCACTACTATTCACCAATTAACTTCAATAGCATTTACAAAACCATACCAGTTAAGCTTCTCAAGCTTGAGAGGGGTTGAGAAGAGAGAAACATTGAGAAATTATAGAAAAGATCAATATTCACTAATTACCTTACAAATCGCTTGATTCTTTGTTCACGGTAGAGGCCCCCAACCAATCAATTGGTTAAGTATGTTGATGGAGCCACCAATGGGGATTGAAGAAAGAGGGAAGCTCCAAAAACTAGTGAATTATTAATGAATTCATAGTTCTTGGCTTAGGTGGAGTAGAGTAACGATGCATAAATACTATATTTTTTTTCAACAAGGCGAGGCTTCTATTTATAGGAAAAATTGGATCTTAAGAAAAAGAGTTGTCCTCTACTTTGCGAGATGAGGACATCTCGCACCTTTTTAAGTAGGGTAGAAGTTGTAAGATTCCTCCCCCCAACCTTCGAGGTATATAGGAGTAAGAATCTCCCTTTCTGATCTTAAAATTATTCCCTCTCTAAAATAAAAGAAAGATTCTATTTAAAAAGGGAAGACCCTTTCCCCAGAATACCTTATCAGGAGCCCACCTGTTTTAAGAATTCAGAACAATGAGTTCAGAAGTGAGAACCGGTGTTTTGGATGCCAAGGTTTTGGTCATCAGTTAAAAGACTGCCCGACTCCTACCATGAAAAGGGCACAGGGAAGTCTAGAATCCAAATTCAGAGACCAATTCCTTCACACCAATCTAATCAAGGTCCGTCTCGGACAAGATTGCTTAAACTAGGTCCAAGCCATTGATTAGGGTCAAGATGACCAGCAACTTAGAGCAACAGATGCAGGCAATTCATAAAGATATAAACGCTGCCTAGGATCGACAGAGATAATATACAGATAAGAAGAGGAAAGTCAGAGAATTCAAAGAAGCAGTTATAGTCTTCATTTGAATACGGACCAAAAGAATTTCTTTATCTCTAGGGGAGTATAAGTAGTTATCCCCCAGCTATTGTGGATCAAAGAAAGTAGGTGACTTAGCCTACGAACTTCTTTTATCTCCTCATCTCAAAGTTCTTAATGCCTTCTATAGAAATTTGTGCCAAACCCAAATCATGGAAAGACGTAAAACTTCAGTGGCAAGTTACCGTTGGCTTCTAGGTTACGCTAACTCCTTCCTTTATATAAGTCGTAACTTTTACTTATTGCTCACAGTAATGTTACTTCCATTGATCTCCCTTCTTCTTAATCTCCTTCATGGTTTGGCAACAGGAATTAGTTTTATCCATGATGATTTCTCACCTTCAAGACGCAAGTGAGTCTGTGAAGAAGGATTTTATAGAACAATATGAGCGCTCACTTTTTCCTCACTTGGGAACATCTGTAGCTCAGACCAAATGGCGGACCTATCAAGACATAACTAGGGTAACACCTTGGGGTCAGGAGCACTTTCGTAACAATGTCCGCTTGGCCATGGTTATTGAAGCTTTGGGTTTGGGTCCCCGATACTACTGCGTCATGAGATCAAGACATCTTGGGTTTTCTGAGTGGGTCTTCTTACTGGCGTGTTTTCTTCCTCATCAGAAGATATGCCTTTACCCCGTTTTTGGCTTGCCTCTCAGAGGTCCTTTTGTTAGATCACCTCATACCACTAAGATAGGTGCGGCAATAACCAACAGAATTATTCCCATAGATGAGTTACCTTATACGTGCGCAGCTTGTGAGTGCTGCTTTTGTGATCATATGATGGACGGGCTTATGGAAGTGTAAAGAGTTCTTCTATCTCTACTGTATATGTTCTAAGAATAAATAAAGTTTAAATCTTGTTCTTGTCTTGACCCTTACTCTTTTTGAGACTTTTTTAATTGGTGGTTAATCTTAATTAAAAATTTTCTCTCAGTCTCTTACTTGTGCATCTTGCGAAATTACCCCCAGTTTGCGAGATGAGGGCATCTCGCATTTTTCAAGTGGGAGAGAATGTAAGATTCCTCCCCAGCCTCTCAAAATGTCCAGCATCTTCCCCTGTAATCAATCCCTCTTCAGAAATATAAAAGACTTGTTTCTAACTGTTTTAACCTAGAGAGAGAAAATATTCTAGAGAGAGAATATTCAGATTTTTAATACTTTTGGATAGAAAATTATCTCATCTTATTAAAATAAGTTCTCCTGAAACAGAAATTCAAAAAGAACTTTCCAATGTGCAATTGGAATTAATTGGAAATGGGTATAAAGGACCTTAGCCTAAGGGTCTAGATTTTCAAAAAATTTTGGATTATGGTCCAATTAAGGTTCCTATGGGCCAATAGCATCAATCCATGTGTAGGGAGGAGATAAATCCAATTTTGTAAAAGAAGACACCCACATGTGCGTCGAGGAAGATATTGGAACAAGGAGTAAGAGTTGTTTTCTGAAACCGAGCATGGATCAGGTTGATTGACCTTGCTGGTCCTCAACGAATGAGTCCATGGCTCTTTTATATGGATCTGTGGGTTGATCTTGCTGATCTTCCACGGAGATTCCATTCTATTATATGAATATATTGCCGGTTACTATGAGCTAGGAACTATGGAAAAGGCCCCTGAGTGAACAGGTGGTGAGCGTTCTGGTTGCCAATGATGCCATAAGTATATCGATGAATGAATGACTGGAAATAAGGATCCCAGAGACTTTGAGGATTGTCATCAATGACATAATGGTTTCATTAAAGGATTGTTTTAAAGTCAGCTGATGCTAAGAAAACACTTCAGATTCCTTCACATCACATATCATATATTCACATCCATATCCACATCCATACATCCACATCCACATCCACATTCACATCCATACATCCACATCCACATCCACATCCACATTCACATCCATACATCCATATCCACATCCATACATCCACATCCACATCCACATTCACATCCATACATCCACATCCACATCCACATTCACATCCATACATCCACATCTACATGCTTACCTCTATTTTCACATCCTCATTTATACATCCACATCCCATATCCACATTCATACATACACATCCACATCCACATTCACATCCATACATCCACATTTACATGCTTACCTCCATTTTTACATCCTCATTTATACATCCACATTCATACATACACATCCATATCCACATCCATACATCCACATCCACATGCATACATCTACTATCACGTCCTCATTCATACATCCACATCCACATACATACATACATCCACATCCACATTCTCATTCACATCTATACATCCATATCTACATCCACATACATACATACATCCACATCCACATTCCACATTCACATCTATACAGCCACATCTACATCCACATTCACATCTATACATCCACATCTACATCCACATTCACATACATCCACATCCACCTTCCCATTCACATCTATACATCCACATCTACATCCACATACATACATACATCCACATCCACATCCACATTCCACATTCACATCTATACAGCCACATCTACATCCACATTCACATCTATGCATAAACATCTTCATGCATACATCCCTTTCCACATTCATACATCCACACTCCCATCTCCACATCCACACATCCACACTCCCATCTCCACATCCACACATCCACATACATACATCCATTTTCACATTCCCATTCATATAACCCCATATGCCTTCACATCTAATCTTTTACATCACATCCATTCTCGCCCTATCACAACACATATACATCTTATCCTATCACATACACTTCTTACCTCATCCCATACACATCTTATCAAATCTTAATTCATCTTATCACCTCATAACTTATTTCATAAGCATGATTTCATATTGACACTATGTAAGGAAGGGGAGTTCTTTAAAGGAGGTGCATATTTCACATAAGATGAAGAGTTGAAAATGTACAAGGTTTATTAGTAAAAAACTATGAGCAATATTAAAAATATGAGATATTTTAGGTATAATGATTCTATTTTGACACATATGTAAGGAAGGGGAGTTCTTTAAAGGAGGTGCATATTTCACATGCTTGAATGAGTTTTAAACTCATAAAAATTGAGATATTTCATCTCTCCTCTCTCCTCATTCAAGTCTAGTTCCAAAAAGTTAGCTTAACTGACCTAAAAATGGTCAAAAATTGACCAAACTGATTTGGAAAATTCTAGAATCAGTTTGTTTGGTTAGGAGCTCAATTTTTCCTATAAATAGAAGCCTACCCCTTGTTGAAAAATATATAGTGTTTATGCATCGTTACTCTACTCCACCTAAGCCAAGAACTGTGAATTCATTAATAATTCACTAGTTTTTGGAGCTTCCCTCTTTCTTCAATCCCCATTGGTGGCTTCATCAACATACTTAACCAATTGATTGGTTGGGGGCCTCTACCGTGAACAAAGAATCAAGCAATTTGTAAAGTAATTAGTGAATATTGATCTTTTCTATAATTTCTCAATGTTTCTCTCTTCTCAACCCCTCTCAAGCTTGAGAAGCTTAATTGGTATGGTTTTTTGAATGCTATTGAAGTTAATTGGTGAATAGTAGTGAAGAGTTACATAATTTGATGAATACTATTGAAGTTAATTAATTAATGATAGTAAAGAATTACATAATTTTCTATTTATGTTTAAATTCTAATGGTTTTTATGTAATTTCTCTCTCTCACTCAAGAAATGGTCATACTCATGACCCATTCTCAATCCAAATGAAGCTTTTCATAAAGCTTTTCCTTAACCCAAGATTAAGCTGTACTTGAGACCAAATTAATGGCTTTTTTCTATGCTTTTAGTTTATGTATATTGATGATTCAAACCATTATGGATTAATGATCCAATTAGAGATCATTTTAATTATTTTCTTAATGATAAGCTTTATCCCTTAGAAAAATTGAGATTTATCAGTCATAGCAGCGGAGCTATGGTAAAATTTTTATAAAAAGTATGCATAAAATAATTTCATTCAAAGCATAAAAAGAGGACTTCCTACCATATTCTAGGAATTATCATCCTAGATTAATTGAAAGAATTTCATTATAGTCATAGAGAAAATGAATTTTAATATTATGCATAAAGGATAAGTTTTTATATCAAAAGTGTTATTTTTACCATTTTTATTTCATGCATAGAGGTATGCATAATGGATAAATTTTTATATCAAAAGTGTTATTTTTACCATTTTTATTTTCATGCATAGAAGTATGCATAATGGATAAATTTTTATATCCAAAGTGTTACTTTTATCATTTTTATTTTCATGCATAGAAGTATGCATAAAGGATAAATTTTTATATCAAAAGTGTTATTTGTACCATTTTTTTTCATGCATAGAAGTATGCATAATGGATAAATTTTTATATCAAAGTGTTACTTTTATCATTTTTACTTTCATGCATAGAAGTATGCATAATGGATAAATTTTTATATCAAAAGTGTTATTTTTATCATTTTTATTTTCATGCATAGAAGTATGCATAAAGGATAAATTTTTATATCAAAAGTGTTACTTTTAGATAAATTTTTATATCAAAAGTGTTACTTTTATCATTTTTTTTTCATGCATAGAAGTATGCATAATGGATAAATTTTTATATCAAAAGTGTTACTTTTATCATATTTGAATTTCATGCATAAAGGTATGCATAAAAGTTGAATATTTTATTATAAAAGTGTGACTTTTATTATAATTGAATTTCATGCATAAAGGTATGCATAAAAGCTGATTATTTTATTATAAAAGTGTGACTTTATCATAATTGAATTTCATGCATAAAGGTATGCATAAAAGTTGATTATTTTATTATAAAAGTGTGTCTTTTATTATATTGAATTTCATGCATAGAGGTATGCATAAAAATTGATTATTTTATTATAAAAGTGTGACTTTTATCATAATTGAATTTCATGCATAGAGGTATGCTTAAAAGTTGATTATACCTCATACCACTGAGATAGGTGCGGCAATAACCAACAGAATTATTCCCATAGATGAGTTACCTTATACGTGCGCAGCTTGTGAGTGCTGCTTTTGTGATCATATGATGGACGGGCTTATGGAAGTGTAAAGAGTTCTTCTATCTTTACTGTATATGTTCCAAGAATGAATAAAGTTTCAATCTGGTTCTTGTCTTGACCCTTACTCTTTTTGAGACTTTTTTAATTGGTGGTTAATCTTAATTAAAAATTTTCTCTCAGTCTCTTACTTGTGCATCTTGCGAAATTACCCCCAGTTTGCAAGATGAGGGCATCTCGCATTTTTCAAGTGGGAGAGAATGTAAGATTCCTCCCCAGCCTCTCAAAATGTCCAGCATCTTCCCCTGTAATCAATCCCTCTTCAGAAATATAAAAGACTTGTTTCTAACTGTTTTATCCTAGAGAGAGAAAATATTCTAGAGAGAGAATATTCATATTTTTAATACTTTTGGATAGAAAATTATCTCCTCTTATTAAAATAAGTTCCCCTGAAACAGAAATTCAAAAAGAACTTTCCAATGTGCAATTGGAATTAATTGGAAATGGGTATAAAGGACCTTAGCCTAAGGGTCTAGATTTTCAAAAAATTTTGGATTATGGTCCAATTAAGGTTCCTATGGGCCAATAGCATCAATCCATGTGTAGGGAGGAGATAAATCCAATTTTTTAAAAGAAGATACCCACACGTGCATCGAGGAAGATATTGGAACAAGGAGTAAGAGTTGTTTTCTGAAATCGGGCATGGATCTGGTTGATTGACCTTGCTAGTCCTCAACGGATGAGTCCATGGCTCTTTTATATGGATCTGTGGGTTGATCTTGCTGATCTTCCACGGAGATTCCATTCTATTATATGAATATATTGCCGGTTACTATGAGCTAGGAACTATGGAAAAGGCCCCTGAGTGAACAGGTGGTGAGCGTTCTGGTTGCCAATGATGCCATAAGTATATCGATGAATGAATGACTGGAAATAAGGATCCAACCAGAGACTTTGAGGATTGTCATCAGTGACATAATGGTTTCATTAAAGGATTGTTTTAAAGTCAGCTGATGCTAAGAAAACACTTCAGATTCCTTCACATCACATATCATATATTCACATCCATATCCACATCCATACATCCACATCCACATCCACATTCACATCCATACATCCACATCCACATCCACATCCACATTCACATCCATACATCCATATCCACATCCATACATCCACATCTACATCCATACATCCACATCCACATCCACATTCACATCCATACATCCATATCCACATCCATATCCATACATCCACATCTACATGCTTACCTCCATTTTCACATCCTCATTTATACATCCACATCCCATATCCACATTCATACATACACATCCACATCCACATTCACATCCATACATCCACATTTACATGCTTACCTCCATTTTTACATCCTCATTTATACATCCACATTCATACATACACATCCATATCCACATCCATACATCCACATCCACATGCATACATCTACTATCACGTCCTCATTCATACATCCACATTCATATACATACATACATCCACATCCACATTCTCATTCACATCTATACATCCATATCTACATCCACATACATACATACATCCACATCCACATTCCACATTCACATCTATACAGCCACATCTACATCCACATTCACATCTATACATCCACATCTACATCCACATTCACATACATCCACATCCACCTTCCCATTCACATCTATACATCCACATCTACATCCACATACATACATACATCCACATCCACATCCACATTCCACATTCACATCTATACAGCCACATCTACATCCACATTCACATCTATGCATAAACATCTTCATGCATACATCCCTTTCCACATTCATACATCCACACTCCCATCTCCACATCCACACATCCACACTCCCATCTCCACATCCACACATCCACATACATACATCCATTTCCACATTCCCATTCATATAACCCCATATGCCTTCACATCTAATCTTTTACATCACATCCATTCTCGCCCTATCACAACCCATATACATCTTATCCTATCACATACACTTCTTACCTCATCCCATACACATCTTATCAAATCTTAATTCATCTTATCACCTCATAACTTAATTCATAAGCATGATTTCATATTGACACTATGTAAGGAAGGGGAGTTCTTTAAAGGAGGTGCATATTTCACATAAGATGAAGAGTTGAAAATGTACAAGGTTTACTAGTAAAAAACTATGAGCAATATTAAAAATATGAGATATTTTGGGTATAATGATTGTATTTTGACACATATGTAAGGAAGGGGAGTTCTTTAAAGGAGGTGCATATTTCACATGCTTGAATGAGTTTTAAACTCATAAAAATTGAGATATTTTATCTCTCCTCTCTCCTCATTCAAGTCTAGTTCCAAAAAGTTAGCTTAACTGACCTAAAAATGGTTAAAAATTGACCAAACTGATTTGAAAAATTCTAGAATCAGTTTGTTTGGTTAGGAGCTCAATTTTTCCTATAAATAGAAGCCTACCCCTTATTGAAAAATATATAGTGTTTATGCATCGTTACTCTACTCCACCTAAGCCAAGAACTGTGAATTCATTAATAATTCACTAGTTTTTGGAGCTTCCCTCTTTCTTCAATCCCCATTGGTGGCTTCATCAACATACTTAACCAATTGATTGGTTGGGGGCCTCTACCGTGAACAAAGAATCAAGCAATTTGTAAGGTAATTAGTGAATATTGATCTTTTCTATAATTTCTCAATGTTTCTCTCTTCTCAACCCCTCTCAAGCTTGAGAAGCTTAATTGGTATGGTTTTTTGAATGCTATTGAAGTTAATTGGTGAATAGTAGTGAAGAGTTACATAATTTGATGAATGCTATTGAAGTTAATTAATTAATGATAGTAAAGAAATTACATAATTTTCTATTTATGTTTAAATTCTAATGGTTTATATGTAATTTCTCTCTCTCACTCAAGAAATGGTCATACTCATGACCCATTCTCAATCCAAATGAAGCTTTTCATAAAGCTTTTCCTTAACCCAAGATTAAGCTATACTTGAGACCAAATTAATGGCTTTTTTCTATGCTTTTAGTTTATGTATATTGATGATTCAATCCATTACGGATTAATGATCCAATTAGAGATCATTTTAATTATTTTCTTAATGATAAGCTTTATCCCTTAGAAAAATTGAGATTTATCAGTCATAGCAGCGGAGCTATGGCAAAATTTTTATAAAAAGTATGCATAAAATAATTTCATTCAAAGCATAAAAAGAGGACTTCCTACCATATTCTAGGAATTATCATCCTAGATTAATTGAAAGAATTTCATTATAGTCATGGAGAAATTGAATTTTAATATTATGCATAAAGGATAAGCTTTTATATCAAAAGTGTTATTTTTACCATTTTTATTTCATACATAGAAGTATGCATAATGGATAAATTTTTATATCAAAAGTGTTATTTTTACCATTTTTATTTTCATGCATAGAAGTATGCATAATGGATAAATTTTTATGTCAAAAGTGTTACTTTTATCATTTTTATTTTCATGCATAGAAGTATGCATAAAGGAAAAATTTTTATGTCAAAAGTGTTACTTTTATCATTTTTATTTCATGCATAGAAGTATGCATAAAGGATAAATTTTTATATCAAAAGTGTTACTTTTATCATTTTTATTTTCATGCATAGAAGTATGCATAAAGGATAAATTTTTATATCAAAAGTTTTACTTTTACCATTTTTATTTCATGCATAGAAGTATGCATAATGGATAAGCTTTTATATCAAAAGTGTTATTTTTACCATTTTTATTTCATGCATAGAAGTATGCATAATGGATAAATTTTTATATCAAAAGTGTTATTTTTACCATTTTTATTTTCATGCATAGAAGTATGCATAAAGGATAAATTTTTATATCAAAAGTGTTACTTTTATAATTTTTATTTTCATGCATAGAAGTATGCATAAAGGATAAATTTTTATATCAAAAGTGTTACTTTTATCATTTTTTTTTCATGCATAGAAGTATGCATAATGGATAAATTTTTATATCAAAAGTGTTACTTTTATCATATTTGAATTTCATGCATAAAGGTATGCATAAAAGTTGATTATTTTATTATAAAAGTGTGACTTTTATTATAATTGAATTTCATGCATAAAGGTATGCATAAAAGCTGATTATTTTATTATAAAAGTGTGACTTTTATCATAATTGAATTTCATGCATAAAGGTATGCATAAAAGTTGATTATTTTATTATAAAAGTGTGTCTTTTATTATATTGAATTTCATGCATAGAGCTATGCATAAAAATTGATTATTTTATTATAAAAGTGTGACTTTTATCATAATTGAATTTCATGCATAGAGGTATGCTTAAAAGTTGATTATTTTATTGTAAGAGTGTTACTTTTATCATATTGGATTTCATGCATAGAGGTATGCATAAAAGATATTCTTTTTATACTAAAAGTGTGATTTTCATCATAAATGGATTTTATTTATAACTTAGATGCATAAGAGAAATTCTTTTATTCTAAAAGTGTAATTCCTACCAAATTGAATTTATGCATAAGAAGATGCATAAAAGTTTGATTTTTAATTCAAATCTAAATTGAATTTATGCATAGGAAGATGCATAAAAGAATAAGATTTCAATTCAAAAGCGTTATTCTCATCCAAATTGAATTTATGCATAGGAAGATGCATAAAAGATGGATTTTTAATTCAAAAATATCAATTCTTATCCAAATTGAATTTATGCATGAGAAAATGCATTACTGTGAGATTCCTGTCCCCACCATGCGACGGATTCGTGGTACTAGCAGCGAAAGTAGCACTTCATGCGCAGGGCAGGGACCCACACTCGGGGCCTCGCCCACGGATATCCGGACAAGAGACTAATCCGTCAGTTTATCCAAAACCGAAACCGGAAAAACTTCCTTTACCCGGAAAGCACGGGCGATTCCACCAGGATAACTCTTTACTCTAACGTAGTCAAGATCATTACTGATCAAACTGATCCCACTGCACCTCTAACGGTACTTGGTCAGATCAAGGAAGAAACTTGCACTTGGATCATTGGGATCAACGCTTTTTTTCCCATCAAGAGGCACAGCCGTTGATTCCTATCCATAGAACAATTACTATCCGGGACTTACTTCATCTATCGTAATAATAGAATTTAAATCTCGATTTACGGATCCATCAGTCCAGCCTAACCCCATCCAGTCCCATGGGTTAGCCAACCGCCCAACCACTGTAGTGATGGGATCCAATTAAGAATTTGGTTAGGTTTTGTCCCGAGTACCAAGGAAAAGAGTTCCAAGGCCCCCTAGCCGGAAGTTCATGCAAACATAAAACTAGTCACACCACTTACACACCCAATATGAAATTTGCCTTTTTCTTAGCATCAGCTAACTTTAAAACAATCCTTTAATGAAACCATTATGTCACTGATGACAATCCTCAAAGTCTCTGGTTGGATCCTTATTTCGAGTCATTCATTCATCGATATACTTATGGCATCATTGGCAACCAGAACGCTCACCACCTCTTCACTCAGGGGCCTTTTCCATAGTTCCTAGCTCATAGTAACCGGCAATATATTCATATAATAGAATGGAATCTCCGTGGAATATCAGCAAGATCAACCCACAGATCCATATAAAAGAGCCATGGACTCATCCATTGAGGACCAGCAAGGTCAATCAACCAGATCCATGCCCGGTTTCAGAAAACAACTCTTACTCCTTGTTCCAATATCTTCCTCGACGCACGTGTGGGTATCTTCGGTGACCCAGAGCCCGAGCACCGTATGGTCAGCACCCTCTAGGATCCTTCGCAGGTGACCTAGCGCTTCACTCATAGGCCACTTCCTTGGTCCCTAATCCACCGTACCGGAAGCTCACCATTTGAATCGAACCGAGGTTGGTCAAGACCTCGCCCGACCTTGCTACGCGAGATGTCCTCCATTGACTCTCCGTCAGCAGTTGCAACTTTATTAGTTAGGTCTCCATGACCTTAATCCACAAGACGGTCAAAATGCTTCCCCAGCATTCTTGACATAAAACAGTCATTTACAAACAGTTCACAAAATACAGTTTCTATATCGAACTCTCGTCTTTTCCATTTTATCCTTCTTAGTCCACATTACTTAATCCACATCCCATTCATATGTATTCATCATCATCCATTCACTCATATCGACGACACATTATTTCCCATACACATTCACATTCATTATTCTACATACACATCCATGCATACATCCATTTTCACATCCTCATTCATACATCCACTTCCACATACATACATCCACATCTGTATCTACATCCATACATCCACATCCACATCTACATTCATATCCATACATCCACATCCACATTCACATTCATACATACACATCCACATCCACATTCACATTCATACATACATATCCGTATCTACATCCATACATCCATATTTCATCCATTCTCGCCCTACACATTCCATATACATCTTATCATATCCTATCACGTCTCATACACATCTTATCACATCTCATACACCTCTTATCACATCTTATCACTTCTCATACGCATCTTATCACATATTATCACATCTCATACACCTCTTATCACGTCTTATCACATTTCATATCTTTTTATAGAATACAAGAGAATTCTTATATTTGATATAAGATTTCTCTACATTTTAATTTATGCATAAATTCCATTTAAGGAGACTAACACTTTTGAATTAAAAATCAATCTTTTATGCATCTTCCTATGCATAGTTTCATTTTAAATGAAAATGACACTTTTGAATTAAAATTCAATCTTTTATGCATCTTCCTATGCATAAATTCATCAATTTGGATGAGAATTGACATTTTTGAATTACAAATCCATCTTTTATGCATCTTCCTATGCATAAATTCAATTTGGATGAGAATAACACTTTTGAATTGAAATCTTATTCTTTTATGCATCTTCCTATGCATAAATTCAATTTAGATGAGAATGACATTTTGAATTAAAAATCAAACTTTTATGCATCTTCTTATGCATAAATTCAATTTGGTAGGAATTACACTTTTAAAATAAAAGAATTTCTCTTATGCATCTAAGTTATGCATAAAATCCATTTATGATGAAAATCACACTTTTAGTATAAAAAGAATATCTTTTATGCATACCTCTATGCATGAAATCCAATATGATAAAAGTAACACTCTTACAATAAAATAATCAACTTTTATGCATACCTCTATGCATGAAATTCAATTATGATAAAAGTCACACTTTTATAATAAAATAATCAACTTTTATGTATACCTTTATGCATGAAATTCAATTATGATAAAAGTCACACTTTTATAATAAAATAATAAACTTTTATGCATAAAATTCAAATATGATAAAAGTAACACTTTTGATATAAAAATTTATCCATTATGCATACTTCTATGCATGAAACTCTTACAATAAAATAATCAACTTTTATGCATACCTCTATGCATGAAATTCAATTATGATAAAAGTCACACTTTTATCATAAAATAATCAACTTTTATGCATATCTTTATGCATGAAATTCAATTATGATAAAAGTCACACTTTTATAATAAAATAATAAACTTTTATGCATACCTTTATGCATGAAATTCAAATATGATAAAAGTAACACTTTTGATATAAAAATTTATCCATTATGCATACTTCTATGCATGAAATAAAAATGATAAAAGTAACACTTTTGACATAAAAATTTATCCTTTATGCATACTTCTATGCATGAAAATGAAAATGATAAAAGTAACACTTTTGATATAAAAATTTATCCATTATGCATACTTCTATGCATGAAAATAAAAATGGTAAAAATAACACTTTTGATATAAAAATTTATCCTTTATGCATACTTCTATGCATGAAAAAAAAATTGATAAAAGTAACACTTTTGATATAAAATTTATCCATTATGCATACTTCTATGCATGAAAATAAAAATGGTAAAAATAACACTTTTGATATAAAATTTATCCTTTATGCATACTTCTATGCATGAAAATAAAAATGATAAAAGTAACACTTTTGATATAAAATTTATCCATTATGCATACTTCTATGCATGAAAATAAAAATGATAAAAATAACACTTTTGATATAAAAATTTTATCCATTATGCATACTTCTATGCATGAAAGTAAAAATGATAAAAGTAACACTTTTGATATAAAAATTTATCCATTATGCATACTTCTATGCATGAAAATAAAAATGGTAAAAATAACACTTTTGATATAAAAATTTATCCATTATGCATACTTCTATGCATGAAATAAAAATGGTAAAAATAACACTTTTGATATAAAAACTTATCCTTTATGCATAATATTAAAATTCAATTTCTCCATGATTATAATAAAATTCTTTCAATTAATCTAGGATGATAATTCCTAGAATATGGTAGGAAGTCCTCTTTTTATGCTTTGAATGAAATTATTTGATGCATACTTTTTATAAAAATTTTGCCATAGCTCCGCTGCTATGACTGATAAATCTCAATTTTTCTAAGGGATAAAGCTTATCATTAAGGAAATAATTAAAATGATCTCTAATTGGATCATTAATCCATAATGGATTGAATCATCAATATACATAAACTAAAAGCATAGAAAAAAGCCATTAATTTGGCCTCAAGTATAGCTTAATCTTGGGTTAAGGAAAAGCTTTATGAAAAGCTTCATTTAGATTGAGAATGGGTCATGAGTATGACCATTTCTTGAGTGAGAGAGAGAAATTACATAAAAACCATTAGAATTTAAACATAAATAAAAATTTATGTAATTGTTTACTATCATTAATTAATTAACTTCAATAGCATTCATCAAATTATGTAACTCTTCACTACTATTCACCAATTAACTTCAATAGCATTTAAAAAATCATACCAATTAAGCTTCTCAAGCTTGAGAGGGGTTGAGAAGAGAGAAACATTGAGAAATTATAGAAAAGATCAATATTCACTAATTACCTTACAAATTGCTTGATTCTTTGTTCACGGTAGAGGCCCCCAACCAATCAATTGGTTAAGTATGTTAAAGGAGCCACCAATGGGGATTGAAGAAAGAGGGAAGCTCCAAAAACTAGTGAATTATTAATGAATTCACAGTTCTTGGCTTAGGTGGAGTAGAGTAACGATGCATAAACACTATATTTTTTTTCAACAAGGGGAGGCTTCTATTTATAGGAAAAATTGAGCTCCTAACCAAACAAACTGATTCTAGAATTTTCCAACTCAGTTTGGTCAATTTTTGACCATTTTTAGGTCAGTTGAGCTAACTTTTTGTAACTAGACTTGAATTAGGAGAGAGGAGAGATGAAATATCTCAATTTTTATGAGTTTAAAACTCATTCAAGCATGTGAAATATGCACCTCCTTTAAAGAACTCCCCTTCCTTACATATGTGTCAAAATAGAATCATTATTCCTAAAATATCTCATATTTTTAATATTGCTCATAGTTTTTTACTAATAAACCTTGTACATTTTCAACTCTTCATCTTATGTGAAATATGCACCTCCTTTAAAGAATTCCCCTTCTTTACATAGTGTCAATATGAAATCATTATACCCAAAATATCTCATATTTTTAATATTGCTCATAGTTTTTTACTAATAAACCTTGTACATTTTCAACTCTTCATCTTATGTGAAATATGCACCTCCTTTAAAGAACTCCCCTTCCTTACATAGTGTCAATATGAAATCATTATACCCAAAATATCTCATATTTTTAATATTGCTCATAGTTTTTTACTAATAAAGCTTGTACATTTTCAACTCTTCATCTTATGTGAGCATTTACTCATTTTTGGGTATCTTCTTTTACAAAATTGGATTTATCTCCTCCCTACACATGGATTGATGCTATTGGCCCATAGGAACCTTAATTGGACCATAATCGAAAAATTTCTGAAAATCTAGACCCTTAGGCTAAGGTCCTTTATACCCATTTCCAATTAATTCCAATTGCACATTGGAAAGTTCTTTTTGAATTTCTGTTTCAAGGGAACTTATTTTAATAAGATGAGATAATTTTGTATCCAAAAATATTAAAAATCTGAACATTCTCTCTCTAGAATATTTTCTCTCTCTAGGTTAAAACAGTTAGAAACAAGTCTTTTATATTTCTGAAGAGGGATTGATTACAGGGGAAGATGCTGGACATTTTGAGAGGCTGGGGAGGAATCTTACATTCTCTTCCACTTGAAAAATGCGAGATGCCCTTATCTCGCAAACTGGGGGTAATTTCGCAAGATGCACAAGTAAGAGACTGAGAGAAAATTTTTAATTAAGATTAACCACCAATTAAAAAAGTCTCAAAAAGAGTAAGGGTCAAGACAAGAACAAGATTTAAACTTTATTCATTCTTGGAACATATACAGTAAAGATAGAAGAACTCTTTACACTTCCATAAGCCCGTCCATCATATAATCACAAAAGCAGCACTCACAAGCTGCGCACGTATAAGGTAACTCATCTATGGAAATAATTCTGTTGGTTATTGCCGCACCTATCTCAGTGGTATGAGGTGATCTAACAAAAGGACCTTTGAGAGGCAAGCCAAAAACGGGGTAAAGGCATATCTTCTGATGAGGAAGAAAACACGCCAGTAAGAAGACCCGCTCAGAAAACCCAAGATGTCTTGATCTCATGACACAGTAGTATCGGGGACCCAAACCCAAGGCTTCAATAACCATGGCCAAGCGGACATTGTTACGAAAGTGCTGCTGACCCCAAGGTGTTACCCTAGTTATGTCTTGATAGGTCCGCCATTTGGTCTGAGCTACAGATGTTCCCAAGTGAGGAAAAAGTGAGCGCTCATACTGTTCTATAAAATCCTTCTTCACATACTCACTTGCGTCTTGAAGGTGAGAAATCATCATGGATAAAACTAATTCCTGTTGCCAAGCCATGAAGGAGATTAAGAAGAAGGGAGATCGATGGAAGTAAGATTACTGTGAGCGATAGTAAAAGTTACGACTTATATAAAGGAAGGAGTTAGCGTAACCTAGAAGCCAACGGTAACTTGCCACTGAAGTTTTACGTCTTTCCATGATTTGGGTTTGGCACAAATTTCTATAGAAGGCATTAAGAACTTTGAGATGAGGAGATAAAAGAAGTTCGTAGGCTAAGTCACCTACTTTCTTTGATCCACAATAGCTGGGGGATAACTACTTATACACCCCTAGAGATAAAGAAATTCTTTTGGTCCGTATTCAAATGAAGACTATAACTGCTTCTTTGAATTCTCTGACTGTCCTCTTCTTATCTGTATATTGTCTCTGTCGATCTTGGGCAGCGTTTATATCTTTATGAATTGCCTGCATCTGTTGCTCTAAGTCGCCAAGCATTTGACTGGTCATCTCGAACCTAATCAATGGGTTGGACCTAGTTTAAGCAATCTTGTCCGAGACGGACCCTGATTAGATTAGTATGAAGGAATTGGTCTCTGAATTTGGGTTCTAGACTTCCCTGTGCCCTTTTCATGGTAGGAGTCGGGCAGTCTTTTAACTGATGACCAAAACCTTGGCATCCAAAACACCGGTTCTCACTTCTGAACTCATTGTTCTGAATTCTTAAAACAGGTGGGCTCCTGATAAGGTATTCTGGGGAAAGTGTCTTTCCTTTTTAAACAGAATCTTTCTTTTATTTTAGAGAGGGAATAATTTTAAGATCAGAAAGGGAGATTCTTACTCCTATATACCTCGAAGGTTGGGGGGAGGAATCTTACAACTTCTACCCCACTTAAAAAGGTGCAAGATGTCCTCATCTCGCAAAGTAGAGGACAACTCTTTTTCTTAAGATCCAATTTATTCTGGGTTCCTTAGATTCTGGTCAACCCAATAGAATACTGGATAAATATTCCTTATATAGAACTCATCGTTAAATAATAATTCATTTAGATCATATCATTCCTACGATAATGGTCCATTAGACCGAAAAATTTCCTTCTGAACATTCCTCCACGGGAATTTCAGTTAAGTAAGTTATCAATTTGTCATCCCTTAACTTGATCTACCGTGACAAGTGTTAACAGTAGCAATTTGACAGCACAATTCACTAATCTCATAGTGATTTGCTGAAATCATTATCATCATTCTAGTTATGAGTATCATCACAGAGACTCGTCCCATTCATCCTCATTGTGGTTTCGCTCAGGTTATAATATTTCAACTAAATTTCAAAAATCATCATTTTTCAATCAGAATCCAAATCAATTCATCAATTCTCAAACAGAATTAAAAATCATATCAACCACATTTGAAATCATCATCTGGATAGCATTAACGCTTATAATTTCAAGTCTTAGATTTACTCGTATATACTGTCAGTAAAGAGCTTCAGTTATACTCTCGGTATATACGGGTAGTCATGATACTTGGAACTATAAGATAGATACCATCATGTCTAGGCCTCAAGCAAGTCAGGGTTCCATACAATTGCGGTACTTCCATCTGAAAACCCAATTACTAAATTACGAATTTTTCAGTTTGAATATCAAATTGTATGAATTATATCACACAATTACAACCTTTTTGTATTTCTTGATAAATTTTTGACATATTTGGCTTCTCAATTGATCTTTATTAGCCAATTACTCTGATGATTGTATCCTGTGACGTCAAAATACTCTTCCAAGGCTTCCACCCATTTCTCCACAGCCTCACCCAGGTTCTCGCCTTCTCCTTTGAAGGGTCCTGGCTGAGATCTATGAAGAGCCTTGCGAACATCAAGGTCAAGCTCGTCATCTTCAGAGACAGGGTCTGGCTGACGACCACGGTTTCCTCGTCTCATGATTCTGCCAAAGTTTATATATTATTAATTTTTTATTTTGATATTATTCGCAAGATCCTAAGACTTAAGAGTTCGGAAAACAATTTCTTATACAAGACAAGATCTTAATGGAGATCTATGACATATGTTCGATAACAGATTTTTTTTTTCTTTCTTTATCAGCAGCAGATCGTTCGCCCATAAACAATCATTTATCCAACAGGAATTTTTTAACCGAAAAACGTTTCTTTATTTATATAAAAGTTGCAATATGTACATAGAGCAACTCGGCTCTAAGTTCAAAATCTCCTCGAAAGACATATAAGAGGACCGTACTGGGCCATAGTCATGCCCTGTTACATAAGTTCTCTAACTGCGAAGGGAGCTATTATTTTCTCCTTAGGGATAAATCGACTAAGGAGTCTATAAACTCGACAAGCAAGTCTGAAATTTTGAGGCGTTGAAAGATATAGAATGACACCACGCGTCATTTTCAGCTTTATCAAAATCATGGCCAATGAGAGGTTCTGCCTCAGCATTGCACGCCGGTTGTAAGAGGCGTGGATATATAGCCCTACAAACCACTTATGCTGTTGTCTCTCCACTAGGTTAGGAAAATATAATTCCTCGAAATGGCGTGCGAGTCTTGCTCGGCTTGTTCGTGTTCAAGCGGAAGAGATGAGATGCTCGAAGGCAAATGCAATCATATCTTGAGACTCGGTGAGGTCGGGAATACCAGATAAATGGGGAACTTCCATCTATAAAAACAATTTCTTTGATTAAAATTTCTTCATTAAAGAAGCTTACCGAATGAAAATACATTATAAAAATGCTGTTTCTAAATTCTTATTACCAATTTCAGATAAGAATTTAATTATCTTTATTAGCTTTCAAAACCGGCTCTGATACCAACTGTGAGATCCCTGTCCCCACCATGCGACGGATTCGTGGTACTAGTAGCGAAAGTAGCACTTCATGCATAGGGAGGGACCCACAATCGGGGCCTCGCCCACAGATATCCGGACAAGAGACTAATCCGTCAGTTTATCCAAAACCGAAATCGAAAAAACTTCCTTTACCTGGAAAGCACGGGTGGTTCCACCAGGATAACTCTTTACTCTAACGTAGTCAAGATCATTACTGATCAAGCTGATCCGACTGCACCTCTAACGGTACTTGGTCAGATCAAGGAAGAAACTTGCACTTGGATCATTGGGATCAACGCTTTTTTCCCCATCAAGAGGCACAGCCGTTGATTCCTATCCATAGAACAATTACTATCCGGGACTTACTTCATCTATCGTAATAATAGAATTTAAATCTCGATTTACGGATCCATCAGTTCAGCCTAACCCCATCCAGTCCCATGGGTTAGCCAACCGCCCAACCACCGCAGTGATGGGATCCAATTAAGAATTTGGTTAGGTTTTGTCCCGGGTACCAAGGAAAAGAGTTCCAAGGCCCCCTAGCCGGAAGTTCATGCAAACATAAAACTAGTCACACCACTTACACACCCAATATGAAATTTGCCTTTTTCTTAGTATCAGCTAACTTTAAAACAATCCTTTAATGAAACCATTATGTCACTGATGACAATCCTCAAAGTCTCTGGTTGGATCCTTATTTCCAGTCATTCATTCATCGATATACTTATGGCATCATTGGCAACCAGAACGCTCACCACCTGTTCACTCAGGGGCCTTTTCCATAGTTCCTAGCTCATAGTAACCGGCAATATATTCATATAATAGAATGGAATCTCCATGGAAGATCAGCAAGATCAACCCACAGATCCATATAACAGAGCCATGGACTCATCCATTGAGGACCAGCAAGGTCAATCAACCAGATCCATGCCCGGTTTCAGAAAACAACTCTTACTCCTTGTTTCAATATCTTCCTCGACGCACGTGTGGGTATCTTGGGCGACCCAGAGCCCGAGCACCATATGGTCAGCACCCTCTAGGATCCTTCGCAGGTGACCTAGCGCTTCACTCATAGGCCGCTTCCTTGGTCCCTAATCCACCGTACCGGAAGCTCACCATTTGAATCGAACCGAGGCTGGTCAAGACCTTGCCCGACCTTGCTACGCGAGATGTCCTCCATTGACTCTCCGTCAGCAATTGCAACTTTATTAGTTAGGTCTCCATGACCTTAATCCACAAGATGAACAAAATGCTTCCCCAGCATTCTTGACATAAAACAGTCATTTACAAACAGTTCACAAAATACAGTTTCTATATCGAACTCTCGTCTTTTCCATTTTATCCTCCTTAGTCCACATTACTTATTCCACATCCCATTCATATGTATTCATCATCATCCATTCACTCATATCGACAACACATTATTTCCCATACACATTCACATTCATTATTCTACATACACATCCATGCATACATCCATTTTCACATCCTCATTCATACATCCACTTCCACATACATACATCCACATCCGTATCTACATCCATACATCCACATCCACATCTACATTCATATCCATACATCCACATCCACATTCAGTATCTACATCCATACATCCATATTTCATCCATTCTTGCCCTACACATTCCATATACATCTTATCATATCCTATCACATCTCATACACATCTTACACATCTCATACATCTTATCATATCCTATCACATCTCATACACCTCTTATCACTTCTCATATGCATCTTATCACATATTATCACATCTCATACACCTCTTATCACGTCTTATCACATTTCATATCTTTTTATAGAATACAAGAGAATTCTTATATTTGATATAAGATTTCTCTACATTTTAATTATGCATAAATTCCATTTAAGGAGACTAACACTTTCGAATTAAAAATCAATCTTTTATGCATCTTCCTATGCATAGTTTCATTTTAAATGAAAATGACACTTTTGAATTAAAATTAAATCTTTTATGCATCTTCCTATGCATAAATTCAATTTGGATGAGAATTGACATTTTTGAATTAGAAATCCATCTTTTATGCATCTTCCTATGCATAAATTCAATTTGGATGAGAATAACGCTTTTGAATTGAAATCTTATTCTTTTATGCATCTTCCTATGCATAAATTCAATTTAGATGAGAATGACATTTTGAATTAAAAATCAAACTTTTATGCATCTTCTTATGCATAAATTCAATTTGGTAGGAATTACACTTTTAGAATAAAAGAATTTCTCTTATGCATCTAAGTTATGCATAAAATCCATTTATGATGAAAATCACACTTTTAGTATAAAAAGAATATCTTTTATGCATACCTCTATGCATGAAATCCAATATGATAAAAGTAACACTCTTACAATGAAATAATCAACTTTTATGCATACCTCTATGCATGAAATTCAATTATGATAAAGGTCACACTTTTATCATAAAATAATCAACTTTTATGCATACCTTTATGCATGAAATTCAATTATGATAAAAGTCACACTTTTATAATAAAATAATCAACTTTTATGCATACCTTTATGCATGAAATTCAAATATGATAAAAGTAACACTTTTGATATAAAAATTTATCCATTATGCATACTTCTATGCATGAAATAAAAATGATAAAAGTAACACTTTTGACATAAAGATTTATCCTTTATGCATACTTCTATGCATGAAAATAAAAATGATAAAAGTAACACTTTTGATATAAAAATTTATCCATTATGCATACTTCTATGCATGAAAATAAAAATGGTAAAAATAACACTTTTGATATAAAAATTTATCCTTTATGCATACTTCTATGCATGAAAATAAAAATGATAAAAGTAACACTTTTAATATAAAATTTATCCATTATGCATACTTCTATGCATGAAAATAAAAATGGTAAAAATAACACTTTTGATATAAAAATTTATCCTTTATGCATACTTCTATGCATGAAAATAAAAATGATAAAAGTAACACTTTTGATATACAATTTATCCATTATGCATACTTCTATGCATGAAAATAAAAATGGTTAAAATAACACTTTTGATATAAAAATTTTATCCATTATGCATACTTCTATGCATGAAAGTAAAAATGATAAAAGTAACACTTTTGATATAAAAATTTATCCATTATGCATACTTCTATGCATGAAAGTCCGAAGAAGCCTTGAGCATACTAGTATGTCTAGTGCACTACTTGAGGACTTCATCAACGTTAACTCAGAGCGGATGCCTAGAAAGAGTAGAAATATGCTGGATGGCTCAAGGGAGACTCAGTTAAGGATATCCGAAACATACAAGCAGGTTGACATATTAGATGAGATAAATACAACGCTTGATCAATTGGGATATGAAAAGAAGTTATCCAATTCTTCTCTTGGGAGAATATGGAATCAAGAGTATCCCATGTGGCATTGACAAACACAAGTGAGTTCTCTAAGTGTAGTCTGTGTAGTTCATTGAAGGCTATAATGGGAGCCAAGCCAAGTCTATAGGAAAGAGCAAAGATCAAGGAGGAAATAAAAGTTCACATGAGTCAGCAACAGAGTTGTAGAAACATGTACTATGCATGGCATGCATTTTAAGAATTACAACTAGAGAAATATGTGTGCATCATCCATGATAAGATGGATCAAAAGAAGACGGCCATTCCTAGACTACGAATGGTACCAAAGGACACAGATTCAACATAGCAGCTACTGCAAGTGGAATTGATTGGTATGATCACTCATGGACATGGGGAGGGGCATTACGATCACTTTATGCTAAATGGGTTATGGCCATCGGATCCTAATCTCACAATTGGATCGATTGAATTGTGTTTGCATAACCTAGAGCGGTTGAATAAGCACCCCCTTGGTGATCTAGCTACATATGGGGACTCAAGGAGACATGTTTCACTTCTCCATGCCTTGAGCTCAAGGGAAGCTTTAGATTACCACTATGATACTGATGGTAAAGAGCTTCTTGGCTAGCAAGTATCGAGTGACAATGCACATGCAAATTCTACAACAACCACTGTTCCAGGAGAACATGCATCAGGTCCAAATGATTTACAAGGTGTCAATGTGATTTAAGCTTTTCACAGATTGCCAGAGAACTTGCTACTGCAACTAGATAATTGTGCAAGGTGAAAACAAGAATCGCGATATTTTTTGCATATCTCTCTTGTAGTTACAAGGGGGTTTTTTAAAACTTTTCAATCGGGATTTTTAATGGTCAGACACACACATGAGGACATAGATGCAATGTTTAGTAGGTTCTCAGAAAAATTGAGAGTCGGATAGACCTTCACTTTACCACATTTTATGGACACCTTAAGGACCAGCTCAAGCTCTTCACTAGTGCCTTTTTTGCTAATTCAAGTGCTTGACTTCAAGCGATATTGTGATGGATACATTTGTGATTGGCAAGATGCACTTATAGACCACTTCAATTTCAATTCTTCATGAATGGGGACGCACCAGTAATGCAATATAAAGTGCATGTAGTAACACCTGATTAGAGGCCTAGTGATGGAGGTATTCCACTATGGAAGAAAGATAGTGAAGGTAAGCCAATGTTACCACCAGGTAATCCATCTTTGTTATTGATGGCAGTGTAAAGGGGCATGAGGATGTGATATCAGGTATGAAGTCTTATATTAGATTTTGGCAAAATCTTGGAAACGGTTCCCTAATCACCTCAATGCCTAAGAAATATCTGAGCTCCCCCAGATCCTTCATCTCAAACTTCTGTCTAAGGAAGATATCCCCCGTAATGATCAGGTCATCTACATAGATGACAACAAGCACAACCCCTCTATCACTATGTCTCACATACAGCGAGAAATCTGCATTGGCTACATGAAACCCAATAGTGACAAGATATTCAGAAATCTTGTTAGACCATGCTCTTGGTGCTTGTTTTAAGCCATACAAGGCTTTCTCAAACATGCTCGGGGTGACTCACATCCTCATAACCAGGTGGCTGCAACACATACACCTCTTCCTGCAAATCCCCATGCAAGAATGCATTCTTTACATCCATCTGATGTAAAGACGCAGCCACTGCTATCACAACTCTCACTGTTGCCATCTTGGCAACTGGGCTAAAAGTTTCCTCATAATCAATGCCATATGTCTGCGCGTATCCTTTGGCTCTTAATCTAGCCTTATACCTGCTTATGCTTCCATCACTGTTATGTTTTACTTTGTACACCCACTTGCATCCAATGGCTTTCTTGCCTTCAGGAAATTGCACTAAATCCCAAGTCTCATTCCATATAGTGCATCCATCTCCTCATCCATAGCTTTCTCCCAACACACATTTCCAATAGCCTCATCAATGCATGTGGGCTCTACAACTTGCACAACTTTTGCCATGTATGCATAGTGATGTGCCATATAACCATCATAGGTAAACCTCTACATAGGATTCTTCACTCTCCCAGATCTTCGCAACTTTGCATTTATGGCTTCCATAGCCTTCTTTACACCAGGTGTTCTCATAGCTGGTATCCCAAGATCCTCATCAAGGCTCATCTCTGAGCCACTAGACTCTCCACATGAGAATGCCCTGCAGAAATGTCAGGCATACTAAGGGGCTCAACCACTTTCTCTTTGCCTTTATGTGATGTACTAACCACATTTGCAGGATTGGTATTATGAGGCAGCCTGCCACTGCATGGTCTATCAACTGGACCACTAGATGAGGACTCTCCTGATCCACTCAAAGATCGTAATTCCTGATTTGCATTCTGTGCAACCACATTTCCACTCACATCATCCCTAACAGCTTCTTTTTCAGCAGCATACCAGCTGCTCATCTCATAAAAAACAACATCCCTGCTTACTCTCAACTCGCGTGTAGCAGTGTTATAACACCTGTATCCCTTTTGCTCAAGGGAATACCCAATAAACACACATCTTTTAGCTTTTGTATCCAGCTTAGTTCTCAGCTCATCTAGCACATGCACATATGCAATGCATCAAAGACTTTCAGATGAGACAAATCAGGTTTTCTGCCAATAAACCTCTCCTCTAGAGTTACATCATGTATGGCTGCAGTTGGAGTCCTGTTCATGATATAAACTGCTGCAGAAACAGCCTCAGCCCAATAGCTATGCGGCATATTCTTCTCTCCCATCAATGCTCACGCAATCTTAGCAATGTGCCTGTTTTTTTGCTCAGCAACTCCATTTTGCTGCGGAGTGTATCTGCATGTAAACTGTCTCCGAATACCATTCTTGTGCAAAAATTCAGAGAACTCATTGGAGAAGTACTCCCCCTCCATCTGACCTTAGGCACTTTACATGTTTCCCTAAACTCTAAAATTTTGAAAATGATTGAACACCTCACTATTCTCCTTCATGAAGTATACCCACACTTTCCTTGTGTGGTCAATGTCACATAATACCTGCAGCCTCCCATAGACATGGTCTTCGTAGGATCCCATACATCCGAATGCACAATATCTAGTGCATTTCTGCTCACATTTCTATCACGTGGAAATACATGCTTTGTTTGCTTTCCAAATTGGCATGCTTCACATATTTTCTGCATACCTTCAACTTTAAACTTTGGCAGCCCTGTCACAATTCCTTTAGTCTGCATAGACTTCATTCTCTGCACATTCACATGTCCAATTCTTTTATGCCAAATGTCTGTGTCTACAACAATTCCTGAATAATTTGCCAACATCGCAGCACTCACTTCAAGCATGTTTACATTCAATGTAAACATTCTGCCCACTCTGTTGCCTTTTGCAACCAACCTGCACTTGTCTTTAAAGTCTTCAACATAACAACCATCAGGGTTAAACCGAACCTGCAAACCTTGCTCAATCATCTGGCCAACTAAAACCAGATTCTTTGTTATGTTCGGAATATGAAGTACATCTGCAAGGTACTTCACTTTGCCATCCTGCATAGACAATGGCACATCTCCAACATGGGCGATTGGATGAGCAATGTCATCCCCTGTTTCCACAAAACCTGTCTTTCAAGGTTTTTCATCTCCTTGAACCACTCCCCATGACTTGTCATGTGGTTCGAAGCACCTGAATCAACATACCATACATCATCGTTATGTGCTGATTCAACATTTTCAGACATGGCATTAATGACATACTACATAACAAACAACCTTTCATTATCCTGATTGTTTCTGCTCGAGGATGCATAGTTGTTTTGTTGCAATTTCCCATTTTGCATGTCATCCTGCTTCTCTGCCTGCACATGTCCAAGCTTACCACAATAAAAGCATCCACGTGTATCATTATACTACCTTTGCCAATTTCTACGACCTCTTTGACTCCCCCTTCCTCTGAATTGGCCTCTTCCACCTGCGTGTTGTTGTTGTTGTGAATTTTGGGACTACTGTTGTTGCTGCTGCTGGCCATAATTTTGATTACCTATTCGGCCACCTCTTTGGCCCCGTCCATAGCCCTCCTCTACCTCGTCCTCTTCCTAAACTTGTGTAGAAGGCCTGTTGCTCTGAACTGTTTTTGTTTTGTGAATATTGTTGAACTTCACCCAAGCTCTTCTCTTCTATAATCAACATACAAAACAAATCTGTGAAATTGGGAATGTTTTCCCGAGTCTGATTAGACATCTTGAACGCCTTGAATTGTTTCCCGAGACCACATAGACAGACTTTCACCTTATCATCATCATCTACTAAAACACTAATAGATGCAAGGGATTCCACAATACCCTTGATCTTCAATGCATAATCATTCACAGACATACTCTTTTTCTCCACACTATGAAGTTCATTCTTCAACTGTATCTTTCATGCCTTGGTATTTGTTTCATAGAGTTTTACCAAGGTGTCCCACGCCTCCTTGGGGGTCTTGGCATCCTGTATGTGCCCAATCATGGTGTCCTGTATACTGATAGAGAGCTAATACATAACTTTTCTGGCTCCTTGGTTCCAATCCTTGAACTCTTTCACATTTGCAAAGCAGTCGGATTGATCTCCGGTATCTCCGATGCCTCTTCATGCTCACCTTCTATATGTAGTCCCAGTAACCCTTTCCCATCAGGAAATATGTCAACCTGAACCTCCAAGCATGGAAGTTGTTCTTGTCAAGCTTCTTAGCAACAATCTGGTTTATGCCATCATTTGACATCTTGCCAGACACACAAATTTACCAGAAATAGCACGAGTCTGGTTTATCTTGCACAAACTACTGTATTTTCTGCAGTGGTACTGTACTACACTCAAATGTCACAAACAACCAGTGACCTCAATGTGCATACATACACTCAATGGCAACTGTTTGACCTCCTTGCACCACACACAATGTCTGCACAACTGTCTTCCTGCAGTTCTTAAAACAGAGTTTTGCATAGAATCGATGACTTGCCCGCAGTGCTCGAACTCGCCTGCTTTCCGAAAAACGGAGTTCCTAATGCGCCCAAAACGCGTTTTCGGCCCAAAAAGTTATGTCCGATAGGACGATATAGTTGCCCTATTTCTTTACTCCCACGAAGAAAGCTCCTCAATCAGAGATCATTTGTCGGTGCCTCCCGTAGAGCTCTTGACAAGGGTGTACTCGCCAACACAAATAGGGAAGAGTAGATGAAGCTCTTACCCTTGTACCACTTCCTGTGCTTCTTTTGCTTGCAGATCAGCCCGTAGCATGAATCTGGCTCTGATACCATGAAAAGATGAAGGGGAGAAGAGAGCTTGAGCTCTTGTAAGCACACACACACTCACAAAACCCTAAAAGAGAACACACAAGATGAGAGGCTAAAAATCTTCTTCTTCTTCACACAACACTCAACACACCATATACAAAGATAAGAGTACACACTATATGAAAAGGTACTCAACCAAATACATACTAGGGTTCTCTATAGTGTGAACCCAACTAAATGAGCTGGCACTATAACTATGCAATGGCTGTCACACAGCCTGTCATCCCACTGGCCGCATATCACCCATGATCTCACCAACCATGCCAATGGTGTAAGTGTGGGGCCTATCCCCAGGTGGGTCATCAGTGTCCACTGCCTCACTAGATGAGCTCGATATCTCAACAACTAACATACATAATAGAGTATATACAAGCAGTCCATAATGTGAACACGCTAAGAGGAGTGGGTAGATGTGGACTAGTCAGTGTAGTCCAACTGTCGAATCTCTAGCGAATATATGACGGTGCCATCTAACAAACCCGCCAGTGATATAAATGTCAAACAGTCATGCAGGCACCTCGTGAATGTCCACTCATGTTGAGCTTGACATCACAACATATTAACCAAGTACAAGAGGGCTTGATGGTCTATGAAGAAGACGAACTTAGTCGCCAAAAGATAATGGTGGAACTTCTTAATTGTGTAAACCATAGCTAATCCTTCTCTCTCAGTTGTGGTATAATTCCTCTCAACTTTGTTGAGTTGGTGCAGCTGAAAAACCTAATGGGCAAGTCCATCATGTGTTTCACCGAGTTGGGGCCAGCACACATCCTATAGCAAATTCTGAGGCGTCAATATAGACATGGAAGAAGAGATCCCAATTGGGGGATCGAAGGATTGGAGCACTTGCTAAGGCTTTTTTGAGTGTAGTGTAATCTATGTGGCATTATTCTTTCCACTCAAAAACTATAAGGAGGCCATAAAGGGGTCTAGCAATATCAGCATACATGAAAATGAATTGCTGATAATAGCCAACATGCCCCATGAAGCATTGGACACCCTTAAAGTTGGCAGGTGGCCACAGCTCTCAAAAATAAGCCGCACTTTGCTGTAGTCAATCAATATTCCTTACATGGAGCCGATGTGTCCTAGGATCACTCTACCATACGGTCGCACCCTCTAGGCTCCTTCGCAGGTCACCTAGCGCTTCACTCATAGGCCGCTTCCTTGGTCCCTCATCCTGAAGAGAGAGAGAGAGAGAGAGAAGCTCCAATCTCTCCAAAAGTAGAGGATTTTTAAGGGATAATAGAAAATATCATTATTTTAATGTAATACTCGCATGGTATAGTTCACATATTTTTTTACAAAAGACTAAGGATCTATTTATAGGTGAGGGAGGCCACTAACCAAGTCCAACTAGCTTCTAGAATTTTCCAGGTTCAGTTTGACTCAATTTGGACAAGATTTGGACGAGTTTGGCATCTACCTCAAGAGTCCCCCTCTCCTTACCAAGGTGTCAAAAATGCATCATTATTCCAAAATATCTCATTTTGTAGTAATATCTCATAGTTTTTAACTAATAAACCTTGTACGCGGTCAACTCTTCATCTTATGTGAGCATTTACTCATTTTTGGGTATTTTCTTTTATTCTTTGGATTTATCGCATCCCAACACTTGGATTAATCCAATTGGCCCATTGGAACCTTAATTGAAAAATAATCTAATTTTTTTTAAAAATGTAGACCCTAGGTCCTTTATACACATTTTCAATTAATTCCAAATGCACATTGGAAAGTTCTTTTTGAATTTTTGTTTCAGGGAAATCCATTTTAGACATTAGGAGGATTTTTATATCCAAAGATATCTCAATTTAGAATTATCTCTCTCTAGGCCAAAATAGGGTAAAACAAGATCTTTCTACTATTTTAGAGAGGGGAATAATTACAAGAACAAAAGGGGAGGTTCTTACACCTTTACCTCTCAAAAGATGGAGGGAGGAATCTTATAGTTTGGAAGCTCTATTTGAAAGGGTGTAAGACAAAGTATATATTGTTATTATATTGGAGGATATGTTTGGAAAGCATGGCAAGTAAGTACATTCCTAAAACCATAACCTCTTTGTTTTTGCAAAAATAATTTTCACTTGTGTTAGCTTTATTGTGTTTTAGGATCATGTTACTAGAAATTGTGTTACTACAAATGGCGGTGCAAATGTTGAAGCAAGAAGCAATGGAGATGTGAGAAAAGAAGGGGATGTAGATCCAAGGAATAATAATAATCGAACTGCATGAGATGTAGACTCCCTCCGATGTAGCCCCTAGCTCCATATATTTTCATTATGCTTTATTTTGTATATGAGATTTTTGGAATCATACATTGATGTAATTTCGTAAATTATTATAATTGAATTACTACATGAATAAAAACCATGAATTGTAATTATCCTTTTTTTTAATATTTATCAAGTTTTACATTACACATGTCCATGACGATAAGTAGGACATGAAGTTGTGTTAGTTTTACTCTGTCTTCATTAAAAAAAAAAAGAGTTGGGTAGACTGGGGAGTCCTATGCAAACTCCCCAGTCTGGCCCAGCTTTTTCTTTTACTATGCAATACATTCATTGCTCACAGGAATGCAAATAGCAGTGATATTTAGCTACTGCATAGAAAAATATCGGTGCTGTTTTTGTTTCTTAATTAACGAACGCGTGTAGCCAAAATAGCACCGAAATGGACTCAACATCTCCCTACCCTTCTAGTTATAAAAGCACTGTTATGTTTGCTACTATACCCTCATTCTCTTGTAGTGCTATTTTCATTATTTAGCAACGAAATAATACTGTTGAACTTTTGCCTACTATTTTGCTATGCAACGAAATTTCACTATCTAGCATAGCGACCTACAACTGAGGATGATGATGTGGAATATGAAGCCTATACTATGAGCATGATGATAATGAAGAAGGCGCTTGTTGTTGATGAATACAATCACCTAGTATTCCCTTCATATCATCTTTCTAATCACCTATAATTAGTCTTAGTCACTCTTACTAATCATGAGCTCACCCTTATTTAATCCACCTTAAGCTTCACACACACGCATGATACCCAGGTTTCTTAACATGGTATCAGAGCCAATGCATCCACTAGGCTTCCACACTATCCCATTGACTTACTAATCATCCTCATTAGTGCTAATCACACATTAATCTATAACCTTATTCACATTTTATTCTACCTCACTCAAGGCCACCAGCCATCATTGTGCTCACAACATTCCTTGTGTGATCCACCATTCCTTCTCAAACTTTGTGAGCTCATTTCACACCTCAAGGTTCCAATCAAACGCGAGACAAAAGGGGTTTTTTTGTTTAAGATTAGGGAAAATTATCATTGTGCTCTATCTGTTACATCACGACCTAATTCCTTTTATGAGGGCCTTCCCATAGCACCCACTAGCAAAACAAGCCCCCTACAAAAGCATTTGCCAAGATATTGTCTTCTCTAAGGGGGGCGACCTCTAACAATCAACCCAAGGTGCATTTCTGAGCAGCCATACTTGTACTACTAGTCTGCTACATGGTGGACAGTAGCTACTAGTCCTCTAAGGTGCTAAGAAGGGAGGGTTCAAGGTCTGTTCACTACAACAGAATGTGGGTTTAGCAGCGAAAATAGTAACAATTTTATAACTAGAAGGATACGGAGATGTCAGGCCCATTTCACTATTGTTAAAAGAAGTTACTATTTTTTGCTGCAAATAGGTTCGTTGCTTTCAGCAACGAAAATAGGAGGGATGTTTTGCTATGCAGCAATGAAATATCACTGCTATTTGCGCTGTTGAGTAGCAAATGTACTGCATAATAAAAAAAAGCTCAGGCAAACTAGGGAGTTTGCACACATGACTCCCTCGTCTACCCCAGCTCTTTTTTTTCGAATGTAGACACAGTAAAACTAACACAACTTTATGTCCTACTCATAGTCATGGACAAGTGTAATGTAAAACTTGACAAATTTAAAAAAAAGGACAATTGAAATTCATGGTTTTAGGAATGTCAAAATTCAATTATAATACTTGGCAAAATTACATAAGTGTATGACTCCAAAAAGCTTATATACAAAATAAAGCGTAATGAAAATCTATGGAGATAGGGGCTACATTGAGGGGGTCTACATCTCATGCATTGCAATTATTATTGTTCCTTGCAACTCCACCCCCTTCGTTTCTCACATTTCCATTGCTTCTTGCTTGGACGTTTGCACCCATTGTTTCCAGTAACATGATCCCAAAACATAATAAAACTAACGCAAGTGAAAATCAATTTTGCAAAAACAAAGAGGTTTAGGGTTTAAGAATGTACTTGCCATGCTTTCCAAGAATGTCCTCCAACAATAACAATATATCCTTCGTCTTGCACCCTTTCAAATAGAGCTTCCAAACCCTGTTATAATGCAAAATCATATTCATATTGCATAGGTGGGCGGTCCATTGCTTCAAACTATAGACATACAAACAAATGAACATTATAATTATGTTGTTAGTTAAGATAACCTTCTTTAATTTAAAGATAAGATACAGTTTGAGGCTAATATATATTTACAAATATTGTTGGGATATCAACTCCTCCTTCACGTGTTGGGATATCAACTCCTCCTTCACGTGTAACATCGTGCCACCACAAGTTATTTGTCATCTATCTAAGGACAAATATAAATACTTAAAGCTCTTATGCATTCTCCAATGCATGAGACTTATGCATATGGATAATACATAAGGCTAATGCTACTGGCATGCATTAGAAGCTACTGACATGCCTAGGTAGCTTCTACAGGCATGCATTGGAAGCTATTGACATGCATTGGAAGCTACCAGCATGCCTAGGTAGCTATTGGCATGCATTGGAAGCTACCGGCATGCCTAGGAAGCTACTGGCATGCCTAGGTAGCTACCAGCATGCATTGTTTGTTCAAGTGTGTGGTTAGAGGTTCACTTTCCTTTATGTCAAGTTTGTAGAATTACATAGTAGATTTATCTTTGAATTCTTTGCTTGAGTTCAAAATAATTTGTTAAGTTATCTTTAGCTTATTTTATCCATGCAATGTGGTGAGAATGATTTCATCATTTAAGCTAAGTGCAATGAGCCCTAATGCTTTATCATTTAAGCTAAGTGCAATGAGCCATAATGCTTTATCATTTCTATTCTTCCACTCATTCTCTCCACTCTCCATTGGACATTCATCTCTTCCCTCAATTAGCCCCCATAGATTCTTCCTCAATATGTAAATACATGGTCTTTGTTTGCCATGTATGGAGCTGCTCCCCGTTGAACTTAGCTATTTCTTGTGCAGTGCTCATGATGATGTGAAGGGGGTCTTACCTCTTAATCTAATTCAAGATTCAAGGGCAGTGTTTACCCTTTCACAACTCCATTTTGGTGTTAAATGATGATTATAGTAGATTTACAAGCATGAATACACCAAAAATTACATAAAGCCAAGCATAATTGATTTGTACTAGATGGTTGGGATATCAAATAAACTTCAAATTGCAATCTAAACTGATAGAGATCTGTATCAGATACCCAATGGTAAATTTGAACCATCAATTTCACCAAAATATAGTGATTAGCGCTAATTAATCATTGACTAGTAAAATGAATCCCCTATTTTGTGTGCAAAAAATAGAGTGTACGGGGAGGCCAGATCTGGTGCCTTAGAGTTCAAATGAGCTCAAATCCTTTAAAAAGCATCAATATCAGTTAGTCTAGTAGAGGATCAAGCCCAAAAATAAAAGATTTCACCAAACATTGAATGTTTAATCTCTGTTTTACCAAAGTTACTTGTTCAGATTTGATTGTAAGATTCCTCCCCAGCCTCTCAGGATGTCCAGTATCTTCCCTTGTGGTCAAATCCCTCTTCAGAAATATAAAAGATCTTGTTTCTACCAGTTTTGGCCTAGAGAGAGAAAATCTTCTCAAGAGTGGTAATTCAATTTTTAAATATTTTTTGATGAAAAAATATCTCTTCTTATTAAAATAAGCTTCCCCGAAACAGAAGTTCAGAAGGTGAATTAAAAATCAACTATAATCTGTTCGACCTTATCCTGAGGGTCAAGATTTTTTCGAAATTTTCAATTAAGGTTCCTATGGGCCAATAAGATCAATCCATGTGTGGGGAGGAGATAAATCCAATTTGTAAAAGAAAAATACCCAAAAATGAGTAAATGCTCACATAAGATGAAGAGTTGACTATGTACAAGGGTTAAAAAAACTATGAGTATTACTAAAAAAAATGAGATATTTTGGGTATAATGACTCCATTTTGACACATGTGTAAGGAAGGGGAGTCCCTTCAAGGAGGCGCCTACTTCACATGCTTGAATGAGTTTTAAACTCAAAAATAATGTGATATTTTAATCTCTCCTCTCTCTTGGATCAAACCGAATCAAAAAATAATGTGATATTTTTATCTCTCCTCTCTCTTGGATCAAACCGAATCAAAAAGGAATAAAAAAGGAACCAAACTAGGTTCAAATCTAGTGCAAATTCAACCAAATTGAATCTGGAAAATTCTAGAAATCAGTTGGTCTTGGTTAGAGCCTCCCTCTTCTATAAATAGAACCTGATTCCTTTGTAAAAAAATAGGAGAATTATACTATGCCAGAGTTATGCTGAAATAATGATAATTTTTACTATTCTCTAAAATTCTCTCCAAATTGAAGAAATTAGAGCTTCTCTCCTTCATCAATCTCCATTGGTGGCTCCATCAACATACCAAACCAATTGATTGGTTGGGGGCCTCTACTGTGATCAAAGAATCAAGCAATTTGTAAGGTAAAGTGTGAATTTTGATCTTTTTTTCATAATTTCTAAATGTTTTTCTCTCAACCCCTCTCAAGCTTGAGGAGCTTAATTGCAATGGCTATGTAATGCTATTGAAGTTAATTGATGAATGGTAGTAAGGAAATACATAAATTCTCATTTATGCTTAATTTTAATGGTTTTTATGATTTTTGTCTTCTCTAAAATGATTATGATGTTATGCCTCATTGAAAAAAGGCATTCCCCTCTCTTCTATAGTAAATCCAACCATTCTTTATCCTAGATGAATGATTAATGGATAAAATCAAGTTTTTCATAATGTTTTTCTTAAATAAGTAGAAATTGTTTCCATTAGAATGATTTAAATACTCTTGGTGAAATTCTAGTTGATTTTAGAGAGTTAAAAATTAAAAAATGGTCGGCCATACAAAGGAGGTTATGGTGAAATTTTCTAAAATTGTGTAAAATTAGTTTTTTTTATTTCAAAAAGTGTAACTCCCATCGTATATGTAATCTTAAAGTGTTATTTTTCATCCTAGGTATAGAAAAATGCATACTAAAAATATTTTATTAAAAAAGTGTTACTTTCCTTAGAATTAAATTCTATGCATAGAAGGAAGTATATTGAAATTGTTATTCTGATTATAAAAGTGTGATTTTCATCATAAATTATTTTATGCATGAATTAGATGTATAAAAGAAATTCTTTTATATTAAAAGAGTGATTTTCATCATAAATGATTTGTATGCATAAAAGATATTTTTTTAATATTAAAAGTGTGATTTTCATCATAAATGATTTTATGCATAAATTAGATGCATAAAAGAAATTCTTTTATATTAAAAGAATGATTTTTATTATATTTAAAGTGTGATTTTCATCATAAATGATTTTATGCATAAATTAGATGCATAAAAGAAATTATTTTATATTAAAAGAATGATTTTCATCATAAATGATTTGTATGCATAAACATATGCATAAAAGATAATTTTTTATATTAAAAGTGTGATTTTCATCATAAATGATTTTATGCATAAAAGAAATTCTTTTATATTAAAAGAATGATTTTCATCATAAATGATTTGTATGCATAAACATATGCATAAAAGATAATTATTTTTATATTAAAAGTGTGATTGTCATCATAAATGATTTTATTCATAAATTAGATGCATAAAAGAAATTCTTTTATAATAAAAGAGTGATTTTCATCATAAATGATTTGTATGCATAAACATATGCATAAAAGATATTTTTATATTAAAAGTATGATTTTCATCATAAATGATTTTTATGCATAAATGGATGCATAAAAGAAATTCTTTTATATTAAAAGAGTGATTTTCATCATAAATGATTGTATGCATAAAAGATATTTTTTATATTAAAAGTGTGATTTTCATCATAAATGATTCTTATGCATAAAATGGATGCATAAAAGAAATTCTTTTATATAAAAAGAGTGATTTTCATCATAAATGATTTGTATGCATAAACATATGCATAAAAGATTTTTTTATATTAAAAGTGAGATTTTCATCATAAATGGATTCATGCATAAGAGAAATTCTTTTATTCTAAAAGTGTAATTCCTACTAAATTAGATTTATGCATGGAAACATGCATAAAGAATTTATTTTAACCCAAAAGTGTTATTCTCATCAATTTTGATTTTATGCATAAAAAGATGCATAAAGAAATCTATTTTTAGTTCAAAAGAGTTATTTTCATCAATTTTGATTTTATGCATGAGAAGATGCATAAAAGATTGAATTTTAATTCAAAAGTGTCATTCTCATTTAAAATGAATTTATGCATAGGAAGATGCATAAAAGATTGATTTTTCTTTCAAAAGTGTTATTCTCCTTAAAATGGAATTTATGCATAAATAGATGCGTAAAGAAATCTTTTATCAAAAATAAGAATAATTTCTCTTGTATTCTATAAATAGATATGAGGATGTGAAATGAATCAGATAGATGAAAATGAACGAAGAATGGATATATATGTATGGATGTGTGGATGTATAAATGTAGATGTGGATGTGGATGTATGAATGTGAATGTGGATGTGCGGATGTATGAATGTAGATATGGATGTGGATGTATGAATGTGAATGTGAATGTGGATGTGGATGCATGAATGTCAATGTGGATGTGTGGATGTATGAATGTAGATGTGGATGTGGATGTATGAATGTGAATGGGGATGTGGATGTATGAATGTGGATGTGGAAGTGGATGTATGAATGTGGATGTGGATGTATGAATGTGAATGGGGATGTGGATGTATGAATGTGGATGTGGATGTATGAATGTGAATGGGGATGTGGATGTATGAATGTTGATGTGGATATGGATGTATGAATGTGGATGTGAAAATGGATGTATGGATGTGGATGTGGATGTGGATGTATGGATGTGGGAGTGGATGTGGATGTGGATTGATGTAGATGGATGAATGGATGATGTGGTTTGATGTGTGAATGATTTGGGTTAATGTAAATGGATGAATGGATGATGTGGTTTGATGTGTGAATGATGTAGATTAATGTGGATGGATTTATAGATGATGTGGTTTGATGTGTGAATGATGTAGATGGATGTATGGATAATGTGGTTTGATGTGTGAATGATGTGGGTTGATGTAGATGGATGTATGGATGATGTGGTTTGATGTGTGAATGATGTGGATTGATATGGATGGATGTGCATGGGTGATGTGGATGATGTGGATGGATGTATGGATAATGTGGATGGGTGTATGGATAATGTGGATGGATGTATGGATGATATGGATTGATGTGTGGATGACGTGATCTGATATGGGAATGATGTAATGTGATAGGGATCGATGAAGATAAATTGTGGAATGATGAAAAAAGATGAAATTTTGTTGGAACTGTATCTGTATGTGAAATCTATTTTTAAAATGATTGTTTTATGTCAAGAATGCTGGAGAAGCATTTTGACCGTTTTGAATGAGGTCCTGGAGACCTATATGTTAAAGTTGTAACTGTCTGACGGAGAGTCGATGGAGGTCGTCTCGCGTAGCAAAGTCGGCCGAGGTCTTGACCAGCCTCAGTTCGATTTAAAATGGTGAGCTTCCGGTACGGTGGGCGAGGGACCAAGGAAGCGGCCGCCGATGAGTGAAGCGCTAGGTGACCTGCGAAGGATCCTAGAGGGTGCTGACCATACGATGCTCGGGCTCTGGGTCACCGAAGATACCCACACGTACGTCCGGGAAGATATTTGGAACAAGGAGTGTGAGTTGTTTTCTGAATTTCGGGCATGGATCTTGTTGACCGGTCTTGCTGGTCCTCAAGTGATGAGTCCATGGCTCTTTTTTATATGGATCTATTGGTTGATCTTGCTGATCTTCCTTGGAGATTCCATTTTGTTATGTGAATATATTGCCGATTACTACTATGAGCTAGGAACTATAGGAAAGGCCCCTGATGAGTGAACAGGTGGTGAGCATTCTGGTTGCCAATGAGGCCATAAGTACACTGATGAAGGAATGATTGGAAATAAGGATTCAACTAGAGATTTTGAGGATTGTGATCAGTGACAATGGTCTCATTAAAGGATTGTTTTAAAGATAGGTGATGCTGAGAAAAAAGGCAATTTCATATTGGGTGTGTAAGTGGTGTGACTAGTTTTATGTTTGCATGAACATCCGGCTAAGGGGCCTGGGAACTCTTTTCCTTGGTACCGGAGACAAAACCTAACCAAATTCCTAATTTGGATCCCATCACTACAGTGGTTGGGCCGTTGGCTAACCCATGGGACTGGATGGGGTTAGGCTGGACTGATGGATCCATAAATCAAGACTCAAATTTCTGTTTAGTTCGATAGATGAATTCCGAACAAAAATTGTTCTATGGAAAAGAATCAACGGCTGTGCCTCTCAATGAGGAAAAAAGCGTTGGTCTCTATGATCCAAGTATAGTCTTTTTCCCTGATCTGACTATGGGACTTACGGGTTTGGTGTCAGATGAGCTCAGTTAGTTAAGGCTTTTGACTATGTTAGGGAAAAGTTATCCTGGTGGAATCGCCCGTGCTTTCCGGGCAAAGGAAGTTTTTTCGGGTTCGGTTTTGGAAAAACCGATGCATTAGTCTCTTGTCCGGATATCCGCGGGCGAGGCCCTGAGTGTGGGACCCTGCCCCATGCAAGAAGTGCTACTTCCGCTGCTAGCACCCCTAAATTTGTTGCGCGGTGGGGACAGGGATCTTACAGTTGGTATCAGAGCTAATTTGCAAATGAGGATCAACCGAGAAGCCAAATATGTCAAAAATTTATCAAGAAGCACAAAAAGGTTGTAATTGTGTGATAAAATTCATACAATTTGATATTCAAACTGAGATTTGTAAATTAGTAATTGGGTCTTCAAATGGAAGTACCGCAATTATATGGAATTCCTTACTTGCTTGAGGCCTAGACAGGATGGTATTTACCTTATAGTTCCAAGAACCGTGACTACCCGTATATACCAAGGGTATAACTGCAGCTCTTTACTGGCAGTATATACGAGTAAATCTAAGACTTGAAATTATAAGTATTAATACTATCTAGATGATGAATTCGAACGTGGTTGATATGATTTTAAATTCTGATTGAGAACTGATAAGTTGATTTGGATTTTGATTGAAAAATGATGATCCTTGAAATTTGGTTGAAATGTAATAAGCTGAGCAAAACCACAATGAGGATAAATGGGACGAGTCCCTGTGATGATGTTCATAGCTGGAATGACGTTAATGACTTCAGCCAATCACTACTATGAGATTAGTGGATTGTGCTGGCAGATTGCTACTATTAACTTTTGTCCAGTGGATCAAGTTAAGGGATGATAAATTAAAAATCTGAAAAATCAAATGGAAAAAATTAGTTTGATGGACCATTATTGTGTTAAAGATATGAATAAGATGATTCTGAATGAATTGTTAATTGATAATGCATTCTATATGAGTATCTTATCCCTTGATTCTGTGGGGGGGCCAACCTACTTAGAGGACCCCGGAATCAATTGAATCAAAATTCGGATTGAATCATAAATAAAGACACTTAACAAGAATTTTTGTATTGATAGGCATGGATCGAGGTCGTCGTGGTAGAAATGTTAACCCCCAACTCGATGAAGAAGAGCTCAACCTGGATGTTCGTAAAACTCTAGTTCGCAGCCTGGTCCCTTCAAGGGTAAAGGGGAATAGTTAGGTGAAGTAGAAAAGTGGATTGAGGCCATGGAGGAATATTTTGATGTAACTGGCTACAATGAGAGAAGCAAGATGGCTCTCGCTAGGAAAAAGATTGTGGAAACGGCCAAGGTTGCGTGGAGGAATCACTGCAAGACAAACCGTCTCGACCGAAATACCCAAACCTGAACCGATCTCAAGGCTTACCTCAGAAAGAGGTTTTGTCCCCCAGGCTTTCTTGAAAATAAGATGAATGAGTTCTTGGAACTAAAGTAAGAAAACCGGACAATTGAAGAGTACCATCAAGCTTTTGCCCTTCTCCTTAAATATTCCCCTCAATTGGATGAAGAGCAGCTGAGGGCCAGGTTCATTCGGGGAATGAACGAGCCATTGGATGCTTTAGTCAAGAATTCCAAACCTATCTCAATGGGCAAAGCAGTAAGAATGGCGAAGGATTTTGTCAAAGCCTTTGATGTCAAAGTCCCGCCAAAGCCAGCACCATCACCTTTCAAAAGGTTTTTATTCCCAGAAGGTGATTCCAACCTTCCTCCGCCTAAGAGATATCAGAGTCAAACCCAGGATGTGGGAAGTTCCAAAATGGAAGAAATGTCGTTTTCTCGAAACTCAATCCCCTGGAATTCAACTTCAGAAGTTCCACCCTTGAACAAGAGAGTGAAATGCTATAACTGTCAAGGATTTGGACATCGCAGTATGGATTTCCCACCAACTCCTTTTGGATAAAGGTTTTCAGGGTAAGAAAATCAGGGATCAAGATTCCAGACTCCAGTCCCTTCCGTCCAGAGTAATCAGGGTTCTATCCGCCGCCAAAATCAGGGAAATCCCAGAGGTAGACCCTCTAAACAACCAGCAATTTCAATCCAAAGTAATGCAAGACTTCCACCTCAGAATAGGGGAAGTCAAAGAGAGTTGTTCCCAAATCGGCCGTCCACTTCCAAGGCAGTAACACTGGAAGTGATTGAAGATAAAGATGAAGATGAAAGAGATCATACTCCACCAGCGAGATGAGGACATCTTGCGTTTTTTAAGTGGGGTAAAATGTAAGATTCCTCCCCAGCCTCTCAGGATGTCCAGTATCTTCCCTTGTAGTCAAATCCCTCTTCAAAAATATAAAAGATCTTGTTTCTACCAGTTTTGGCCTAGAGAGAGAAAATCTTCTAGAGAGTGGTAATTCAGTTTTTAAATATTTTTGGATGAAAAAATATCTCTTCTTATTAAAATAAGCTCCCCCGAAACAGAAGTTCAAAAAGATTTTCAAAAGGTGCATTAGAAATCAAGTATAATCTGTTTAAGAGACCTTATCCTGAGGGTTAAGATTTTTTTAAAATTTTAAATTAAGGTTCCTATGGGCCAATAAGATCAATCCATGTGTGGGGAGGAGATAAATCCAATTTATAAAAGAAAAATACCCAAAAATGAGTAAATGCTCACATAAGATGAAGAGTTGACTATGTATAAGGGTTATTATTAAAAAACTATGAGTATATGCATGCACATAATCACATACATATACACACATACACACTCATGTATATAAGTACATGTATACACACATGGACACTCATGTATATAAGTACATGTATACACACATGGACATGCTCACCCACACATGCACACATGTATACATACATGCACACACACATACACATTTGCACGTTGTCGTGCCATGGCACGTCTATGATGTGAAACCGTGCATGTGAGGCCATCAAATACACATCCAGATGCATGGGGTTAAGTGCCATGACGAGTCATTATATGATGCCATGTACATATGTTCATATTGTAAATGAGGTTCAATAAGACGAGCTGAGGCTGAGCCAGATCTAGGAGTTTTTGTATATGAGTATGGAGGATGATGTTTTTGCTGTTACTCAGAGCTCATGGGCAAGTTAGAAGCATCCAGTTATATATGATGGCATGAGGGCATACCAATGCACAAAGGAATGCATTTATGAAGGCATGGAGAAATACTTGAATGAACAATTGGGGATTCTATAAATCACATGGGCCGATATGATGATTTATAAACTATGAAGGTGTCAAGAGAAATGGAGATTTAATGAACATCACAGTGCCGAAGAGTTCATTGAATGTGGGAAAATTAAAAAAAATAGATGAAATGCCTTGCATTGAGAACTTTAACCTTAATGCTAAGGTTATGCCTTGCATTGGGAATTTTAACCTTAATGCTAAGGTTAGAAACAATGCACTAAGGCTAGCAGCATACGTGGAAAAGGAAATGCATTTCTTTTATTTGGGAGTTTTCTAGATAGCATGGAAGCGAAATGCGAGCGCAGCCTTTTTCATTGGAAACTCCCGCATGAATAGCTGCAAAAGGTGGTAAGGGGCGCCGAGTTCTCCGCGGGAAAAAGGAGAAAAGGACCGGAGGCAGACGGCGGCGAAATATAGTGGGATATAAATTCTGCAGAGTTGAGGAACAGCGTCCAAATCTACCAGTGTTTTTAATTTCTTGAATACACACACTGTTTGTGTCTTGTAGGTGTTAGAATTGGAGGGAATCTTGAGTATTATTAAGGGGGATACTCTTTGTTTTTTTTATTTGATGACCTTCATCGAACAGCCGACGGCGAGCAGTTTGTGATTGGTGAAACAAATGAAGAGATACACGCATGTAAATCATCAGTTAAGTGTTTTTTTTATTATTTTCTTTAAAACTACTCTCACTCTATACGATTTGAGAGAATCGTATATCCCATACATCGAAAAGAATTTGGAAATGAATAGAAGGACTTTGGGAAAAAGCTAAAGAATTTGGAGCTCGGAGATTTGTGAAAAATGCATTGAAGTCGAGGGTAATTCGCCTTACTTTCTACTCAAATGAATTTTGGAAATTACGAGTATGTTAAAGCTATGCCAAATGCTATCTTTTGCTTGTGAGATGTTAGAATATTAAGGCAGGTTTTCAGGTGAAAAAGAGCATCATGAAATAATGGTTTTGATGGCACTGGATGTAAAGGATGTAACTGGACACATGTATATTGGGAAAATTTGAAGGCCTTGCTATGCCTACATGTGAATGGTTCAAAGGATTTCGAGAAAGAAGTCAGTGAGCAAAGGAATAAACACCTAGTATGCAATTTTGTGCAATCATCAGGATGAATTCAAGGATGTATTGAGGCAAGTTGACACATGTAATTGTCATTGGAAATAGTGATGTTCAATACTCCTTGGGAAATTTTGTGCGTGAGTTTCCTTGTTAGATTTGACATTCACTCTCACAGCTAGAAGTTTCGTACTTTCCTGGCTGTACCGCACACTTCACGACATCTTTTGGTGAACCCGACGTGAAACCGCTGGGGTGAGAGTGTGGTGAAATATACAGGGAAGCTATGGCTGAGAATTCTGAGGGTCAGGGGGTTCATTTTGACCCCGGAGTTATGCAGATGTTTCAAATGTTTACCATGTACATGCAACAGCTCAACAAGCTGCTGAGAGGGGACAAATTTCCACGACCAAGGCATTACAATCAATTGTGAAAAAGGTGGATCAATTTGATGGGAAGGACATTACAAAGTACTTGTGCAATTATATAAAGGAGATGGAGCTAAACAGGGTGACTGAGGAGGATATGGTTCGAAGTTTTGAGCTGGTATGTGTTCCTGAAATAAGAGAGCGCATAGAAGGATTGCAGACAGCGCATGGTGGCAGAAATTGGGAAGAGTTCAAGCTTGCTTTAAAGGATGAATATTTTATGGAGGATTCTGAGCGAGTGACCAAACGAACTTTCTTGGAATGGGTCACAAAATCTAAAATGGGAATTTCTGCCACAGAATTGCTAAGAGAGTTTGAGAAGTGTTATGCCCAGTTGTCAAGGATAGAGCGTGCAACTTTGGACAGAGAAAAGACAGAGCTCTTCTTACAAGCAGCTGGGAAAGATCTCCAGGAGAAATTGGAAATCCTCCTCGAGGATAAGGATACAGAACAGGGATTAAAGAGTGATTGGAATGATGTTGAGGATGCAGTTACTATGTTAGCAAAGCGGTAGCGGAGGAGGGATAAAATGGTGATGGGCTCTGCAACCCCCATAACTGCTGTCACCCCTGAGAATCTATCCAAACCAGCTGCTACAATTCCAAAGATAGATGGGCCGATGGATGAGCTTATCAAGGGTATGCATGACTTAAAATTGAAGATGTCCAGGATTGAAGAAAAAGGTCTACCATTGGGGCAGGTTTCTATGCAAAGGCCTCAAAGCAAAGAAGGGTTTACATATAGATGCATATGGTGTGATGACCCAGAGCATGCAAAGAAAGATTGTGCTAGCTATAAAGAAGCCCTTAAAAATCAACTTGTGTTTTTCAAAGATGGGAAAATACATCTTACAGAGACTGGTCTTCCATTGAGTACAAACTTTGGGAAAGGAGGGATGAAAAAGCTGGTAGAGGATATGGCTGCTAGTCATGCCATTTCTATGGTTGAGGCAGCAACCTATGGATTAAAGGTTGGTCAATTAAAGCAGGGATTTGAGAATGATGAGGATTATGAGAATGAGGATTTTTGGCCATCAACAATGGAATTAATTGCGTCAAAGAAAGTGTCAAAGCAAGCTTTGCATGAAGCAGGTGATTGTATACGTCTTGAGACTGGCTGGGAGGAGCCTGTGGATTCTTTATCCATTCATGCCTATATTGCCAAATGCCAAAATAATGAGGCACAGGTAGAGGAGAAGCGAAAAAGGGAAAATGAGGAAGGAGGGCCATCAAAAAGAGTTACACGTGGAAGTGAAAAGAAGGATCCTGGGCCATCACATATGCCTCCACAGCATAGCAGACCTCCACAGGATGTTTCAATGGAAGAAGCGCCAGCAAAAATGAAGGAGAAGGGTAAAGGGAAAAGTCCACTCTATAAGCTTCAATCTGATATTGAAGTTGCAACAGATCTCAAAAAGGTACTTGAAGAAAGAATTCTAAACAGCAGGGTGGAATTCACACTAGGGGAAGTCTTGGGGATTGCAAAGAAAGAATTTCATGATGAGATAATTGATATTATACGAAGAAAAAGGCAGTCCATAATTGAATCTATTCCATCACAAGGGGAGGCAAGCACTTCCAAGACTCATGGAGTACAGGTACAGAAAAAGGAAGAGAGAGAAAATGTGGTGGAATGTAATCACTCTGCTGATGGGGCACGACAAGTGCGCTTTGTGGAAGAGGATGATGAAAAAGAAGTTCTTACAAAGAGTCATTACTCCAGGAGCCATTGGGCAAGAGCAACCACTGAAACCCTTGTCAAGATAGGTGATTTGGAAGAGCCATATGTCGCTTTAATTGATCATGGGTCTGAAATAAATCTTATGGCTAAACATCTCTACAACAAATGTAAGTGGCCAATGGATGTGGATCATGGGTGGATGATTAAAGCAGCTAATAACTCATCTGGAGAGCTTTATGCAGCATGTCCAAATGTAAGGGTAACTATAGGAGATGTGAAGGATGATCAGAATTTCTTTGTTCAAGAGATGTCATCGTATCCCCTTATCCTTGGGCAACCCTACATTACAGCTGTAAGGATGGAAACAAAGGTTTTGGATGATGGTTCAGCATATGCAAGAATAAGGAGTAAAGATGGCAAAAAAGCTGTTCAGTTTTTGACAGTTTGCATTAATCATGAAAGGAATCGTGAGTCTCTTCGGGCACAGTCACTCCCAAAGATAAACAGAGAGTTTATGAATTACAGGGAGATGAGGGATTTTGGCCAGGTGCCATTGTAAAGCGGGATTCCAATGGTACAAGGGGAAATTAGTTCTCGCAGGACTCAATCAATGTAAATAGTTTTTCAGCAAATTTTCAGGGATTCTCCAGCTATGGGTCACTGGTTTTTGTAAAAAGCAAGGATTTGAAGCGTGGCATGCAAAAACATATACAAAATGAACAAAAAAGTTTTGAGCAGTGTGGTCTTTTGGAGAAGAATGAGTTTATTTCAGGGGTGCTTGATGAGGTGTCATTTATAGATACTATGGATGTGCTTTTTGATATGGGAAGAGCATGCTTACAGGGTGGAAATGAAATGATAAAGGTGTCATCTGTGGAGATGTATGATATAATCCAGGAATTTGAGGGGGTGGAATGTAAAAACATGAATTGTGAGATGGATGCTCATGTTCATACAAAGTACAAAACGGTTGCAAAGAAGGTGAAACCAGTTGCCTTGCCCTTGCCACCGGGAAGCAAGGAGAAGATAGATGAAGCTTCTATGCAGCCAAATCTTAGAGATCCGAAGAAAATTGGGCATAAATTTACTCAAGAAACTCTGAAAGAGCTGAAGATTGGTGAGAAGGATTTTCTGTTGCCAGTTGAAAGGGAATGCTTTGAGGAGATGCTTGTAAAACATGGGAAAGCTTTTGCCTTTCAGCCGCATGAGATAGGTTGTGTTGATCCAAATGTAACAGCACCAATGGTGATCTTTACTGTTCCACATGTACCCTAGAACCTGCGGCCAATTCCAGTACCAAAGGCTCTCTTGCCAAAGTTGATGGAATTACTAAAGGAAAAGATTAGGATGGGGATCTTAGAGCCTTCATGTGCCCCATATTCCAACAGATGGTTTACTGTACCAAAGAAAAATGGGACATTGCGCTTTATTCAAGACATGCAACCTGTAAACAAAGTCACAATCAGGAATGTGGGAGCAGGTCCAATTGTGGATGAGTTTGCAGAAGCATTTGCAGGGAAAGCTATATACTCTATGGGTGATCTGTATTCGGGATATGATCAGTTCCAGCTGGATATACAAAGCAGGGACTTGACCACAATGAGAACTCCTTTGGGATTAGTAAGGATGTGTACCTTACCACAGGGAGCCACTAACTCAGTGGCACATATGATGAATGGAATGAATAAAGTCTTACGAGACTTCATACCACAAAAAACTATGCCATTTTTGGATGATGTGCCAATAAAGGGCTGTGATGAGAAAGACAAAGATGGGGATTTGGATTCAAAGGGGTGCCGCAAGTTTGTGGCAAATCATATAAAGGATTGTGACATGATTCTATCCAGGCTTGAAGAAGTGAATCTTACTTTATCTGGGCTGAAATCAGTGTTTGGAGTTGGTGAAGTGCTAATAGTGGGACATCTTTGTAGTACTAGTGGACGTCGACCTTGTCCAGCCAAAATAGATGCAATACAAAGAATGAAAGAGACATGCATTAATGTTACAGAGCTGAGGAGATTTCTTGGAGCATGTGTCTTTTATGTTATTTGGATCCCACATTATGCACATGTAGCAGATCCTCTTTATCAACTTTTGAGGAAAAATCAAAAATTTCTGTGGAGTGCAGTACATATTAAAGCTATGGGGAAGCTGAAATATTTGCTCCAATCATCACCCATTTTGAGAAAGGCAGATTATGAGTGTGGCAGGCCTGTGATTGTTACAGTTGATACTAGTCCTACTGGGATAGGATGGGCAGTAGGGCAAGATGATGAGGATGATCATAGGTATGTAATTAGATTTGGAGCAAAGGTATTAAGCTTTCGGCAACGAAAGTATCCACAGATCAAGAGAGAATTATGGGGGATAGTCACTGCTCTAAAATGTGAAAAAGAATATCTTATTGGGGCATCTGTACTTGTGGAAACTGATTGCTTGCCACTTCTTGGGATGATAGCAAGTTGTACCACTCCAGATATTGCTATGCTTAGGTGGATTGCTTATATCAAGTCACTAAATCCTGAGTTTGAGCATATTGCGGGAAAAGATAATCCAGTTGCAGATATGCTATCAAGAGCCAGGTATGAAGATGAGAAAGAGATGATTAGTGACATTGATGATGTGGGTACAAAGTTCTATACTACAGCATATGCAAAAGGGGATCATATGTGCCTATCAAATGCACTTGAGTCTTTTATTGAGGAAATATATGAAGGAGATTGGTTGCTTATTGGTCAATATTTGAGTACTCTGACAAGGCAAGAAAATTGGTCTAACTCAGAATTTAAGAGGATCCGCAGAAAAGCATATGGTTACTTTCTAAAGGATGGGTATCTCTGGAAGCATCCTAAGCAGAGGAATGTTATGCCACAGAGAGTCATATGTGATAAAGAGACTCAAGGAAAGCTTGTGAAAGAATTCCATGAGAGTCTCTGGGCTGGACATAGAAGCGTATGGGCCACCTTTACCAAAATAAAGGAAAAATATTGGTGGAGAGGAATGTACAAGGATATTTCCCAATATGTGGAAACATGCATAGTATGCCAAATGTACTCAAATGTGCGGCATCGTGATGGCTTGCAACCAACCTACCCACCTGCCGTGCACTACAAATGGGTAGTGGATCTAGTTACAATGCCTTTGGGAATTTGGCAGATGCGGTATATAGCACTTGCAAGAGAAGATTTGACAAATCAGGTAGAAGGGCGTGCTCTTAGAACAAAGAGTACGGAAACAGTATGCAAATTTCTCTTGGAAGATGTGATCTGCCGATATGGTTGTGTTGGGAAAATAATAGCTGATAGGGGTGAGCTAGATGTTGAAGAAGCAAGGGAATTCTTCTCTAGAATTGGTATCAAACTGTCCCTAACATGTGCTTACAATCCTGAGGGCAATGGGAAAAGTGAGCGAGGACATCCTCCAATCATTAAAGCTTTGGCTAAGGCATGCAGAGAAAGGATGAGAGAGTGGCCAAAGCTGCTACCATATGCCTTGTGGGCTGACCGTACAACTCATAGCTCAGTGACAGGATACATGCCTGCAGAATTAATGTATGGTCAGAAGCCAGTGATGCCAGTTGAAGAAGTAATTCTAACTTGGAATGTATTGCCCTGGGTGGAAGGATTGAGCAGAGATGACCTCCTTGCATTGCGAATAAGACAGTTGGAGAGGAGGCCTGAAGATGTAGAGCTTGCTAAAGCTCGCTTGAAAGATGCAAGGCTGAAAAATAAAGAAAGATTTGATGGTAGACACAGACTCCGGCCAAAACCTATTGAAGAAGGTGATTGGGTTCTAATGTATAAAAGTAGCCTTGACAACCAATTCACTGTTCAAAGAAAATTTGCAAAAAGATGGTTTGGCCCTTACATTGTCAAGCATGTGCATGGAAATGCCACGTATACTCTGTGTGAGCTTGATGGAACAGAAGTAAAGAATCTTGTGGCTGGCAAAAGAATCAAGATATTTAAAAGAAGGCATGATGGTGATCCTTTTGATTCACAAGAGATTCAGGATGAGAAGCTTGACAGTGGTAGTATGGATATGATTGAAGAGGAAGAGGATAATCTTCCTGGAACTGCAGAAGATGAAGACGACATCCAGTTATATGTGGACCTTGATGATGATTTGGCACATACCAGAGGATGTGCAGGTTTAGAGGGGGTGGATGTCGTGCCATGGCACGTCTATGATGTGAAACCGTGCATGTGAGGCCATCAAATACACATCCAGATGCATGGGGTTAAGTGCCATGACGAGTCATTATATGATGCCATGTACATATGTTCATATTGTAAATGAGGTTCAATAAGACGAGCTGAGGCTGAGCCAGATCTAGGAGTTTTTGTATATGAGTATGGAGGATGATGTTTTTGCTGTTACTCAGAGCTCATGGGCAAGTTAGAAGCATCCAGTTATATATGATGGCATGAGGGCATACCAATGCACAAAGGAATGCATTTATGAAGGCATGGAGAAATACTTGAATGAACAATTGGGGATTCTATAAA